>NW_007726680.1:272748-303045 GCF_000696425.1 Galeopterus variegatus | reverse complement strand
GGGTGGGGGTGGGGGGTGGGAGGAGTGAACAGTCAGAGCACAGAGGATTTTTAGGGCAGTGAAGCTACTCTGTATGATAGTATAATGGTGGACACTTGTCATTATACATTCGTCCAAACCTATAGAATGTACAACACCAAGAGTTAAAACCCTAATGTAAACATGGACTTTGGCCGATAATGATGTGTCGATATAGGTTCTTTTCTTTTTTTTTTTTTTTTGTCTTTTGTCTTTTTCCGTGTCTGGCAATGGATCGCAACCCTCAGTGTTGCCCCCATACCGGACCGATTGCAACCCTCGGTGTTGCTCCCGCGCCTCGCTCAGCCAGTGAGCGGGAACCGGTCTGTATGTGGGATCCGAACCCTCGGGCGGGAGCGCCGCCACGCTTCCCAAGCGGCGCACTTATCCAGTGCGCCACCGGGCCGGCCCTCGATATAGGTTCTTTGATTGTAACAGATGTGCCCACTGTGCTGCAGGATCTTGATAGTGGAGGAGGATGTAGGTGTGTGGAGACAGGAAGTATATGGGAGTTTTGTGCTTAGTTTTGCTTTGAATCTAAAACTTCCCTAAAAAATAAAGTCTTCAAAAATATTGCATTGTAGGGCCGGCCCCGTGGCTCACTCGGGAGAGTGCGGTGCTGACAACACCAAGGCCACGGGTTCGGATCCTATATAGGGATGGCCGGTTTGCTCACTGGGTGAGCGTGGTGCTGACAACACCAAGTCAAGGGTTAAGATCCCCTTACCGGTCATCTTTTTAAAAAAAAAAAATATTGCATTGTGTTTTGAAATTGAAACAAAGAGGTAATGTATTTTAAAAAGCATGGAAACAATGTACTGGGGTGAAAATTTGATGTTACTGAAGGTGTCATTCTGTGGACATCATCTGGTAAAACAAAAATGTCCCAGCAGCTTGGAAGAAAATGTTGGAGACAATAGTGGAACATTCTTTTTTTTTTTTAAGAAAGATGACCAGTAAGGGGATCTTAACCCTTGACTTGGTGTTGTCAGCACCACGCTCAGCCAGTGAGCTAACCAGCCATCATTATATAGGCTCTGAACCCGTGGCCTTGGTGTTATCAGCACTGCACTCTCCCCAGTGAGCCATGGGCCGGCCCTCAATAGTGGAACATTCTTTTAAGAAATTCTGCTTCGCAGATACCCTTGGTGGCACAGAGGAAAATATTGTGTGGAAAAACACAGATGTCAATATTCAGAAAGTGATTCAGAAGAGTCAGACTTTAAAGAAACTTTTGGAATATTTTAACCAATTTATTTTACTTCTATGAGAGTACTTCAAAAAGTTCACGGAGAGCTGGTTGGTTAGCTCATTGGGTCAGAGCATGGTGCTAATAACACCAAGGCCCCGAATTCAATCCCTGTACCTGCCAGCCTCTAAAAAAAAAAAAAAAAAAAAATTCATGTAAAGATTTGTATTATCTTCTAATTTCATTTTGTCCCAAACTTTTTTTTTTTTTTCCTTTTTGTCTTTTTTACTGACCGGTAACGGGATCGCAACCCTCGGTGTTGCGCCTGCACCGCGCTCAGCTAGTGAGCAGGAACCGGTCTCCACATGGGATCCAAACCCTCGACGGGAGCGCCGCCGCACTCCCAAGCGGCGCACTCTCCAGTGTGCCACCGGGCCGGCCCTGTCCCAAACTTTTTGAAGTACCCTCGTATTGGCATGCAGTTGTAGCCTAAAGGTAAAAAAAAGAAAAAAATATTTAACTTACATTTTTCTTTGCAATGTATGTACCAAAATGATTTAAAAAAAAAAAATGGCCTAAAAGAGCTTTTAATTAGCATAAAATTAAAAATGTAAGTGTTAAGAAAGCATTGTATTATGGTTTAACTGGCAGCCTTCTTTCTTTCTTTTTTTTTCCAATTTAATTTTTAATTATTCTGGAAGAAGATTCATCCTCTTACAAGAGTCCTTCAGAAACTCGAACCTTTAAATGAAGAGAATTCTCTAGGTTATATGATTCTTTTAAAAATTTTTTTTATTGAATCATAATTGATTGTACATATTTTTGTGGTTCAACGTTCACATATGTTGATCAAATCAATATTATTAGCATATATATTATTACCAATCGTAATTATTCTTCATGGCCCTTATCCAATCTCTCCCCATCCCCCTTTCTCTCCCCGCTCCCACCTCTGATAACCCTAGATTTCTTCTCTCCTTCTGAAAGAGTAATGATTATTCTGTTGATTTGTTGCCTAGATGATGTGTCCAGTGCTGAGAGAGGTATGTTCAGGTCCCCCACTATTATGGTAGAGCAGATACTTCTTGTATTACTCTGGAATGGGCTTTGTGGAGAGAGACATCCTCTTCTTTTCTTTGGTCTCTGCTGGTGACTCTCCTTGTGTCAATGCACTGGAGTGGCTGGTGAGCCATCTGCATGGTGGTTGTGGTGTCTAGCTGCTTTTGTGGCAGCTGTGGCTATTGTGGTGGCTGTCGTGGGCAACCCACATGGAAGTGGTGTTTTTGGCATGTTCTTTGCCTGGTTTTGGGAGGAGGGGCCATTCCCCGGCTCCAACATCCAAGATGTTGTTGCAGAGCAGTTGGGTGGGAGGGGGAGAGGAGAAGGGGGAAGAAAATAGAGTGGGAGAAGGAGGAATGAGGGGGTGTGTGGTTGAGGCCTGTGGCACCCCCTTCATTCCTGCAGGGGAGACCAGGGGGCTTCCAGTGGTGGCTTGGTCATTGCTGGGCTGAAGGCAGATGTCAGGGGTGTGTGGCTGAAGCCCTCGGCCCCCTACTGCCCAGGCTCTGGATAGCAGGGGACTTCCAGAGGTGATTCAGAGGTTGTTGCTGGGCTGGTTGCAGATGTTGGGGGTGTGTGGCTGAAGCCCTTGTTCCCCCACCACCCTGGCTCGGGAGCCTGAGATGTTTCCTGCAGTAGTTCAGTGGTCATCGCTGGGCTGGTTGTGGGTGTTGGGGGGCATGGCTGAGGCCCCCAGCCCTCCTCTCCTCCCTGGCTTGGAGGCCTAGGGAGCTTCTGGTCCTCCTAGGTTTTATAGGTGCTCTTTGGTGAAGTGAGACCTTTACTAATTAATATCAAACTTTGTCTCTGGTTGTGGGTACTTTGTTTTTTCTTTCAGTTCTGTGTTGGATTATTCACTGTTCCCACTACTTAAACTCTGCACTGGAACTAATTTGTTGTCCTTCGTTTACTTCTAAAATGGGGGAACTTCCTGTGGGGACCAGTACTTGTGCTCCGTGGTTGAGCTAAGTTGCTGCTTTGCTGCTGATTCCCTATGGAAGGCTTTTTGTGCAGCTCATGTTTTATTTTATTTTTTTATTTTTTATTTTTGTCTAAAAGATGACCGGTAAGGGGATCTTAACCCTTGACTTGGTGGTGTCAGCACCACGCCCAGCCAGTGAGCAAACCGGCCATCCCTACGTGGGATCCGAACCCGTGGCCTTGGTGTTATCAGCACCGCACTCTCCCGAGTGAGCCACAGGCCGGCCCTGTCGTTGCTTTTTAATAGTTGCAAATTTGTTGATTTCTGGGAGAGAGTGACACTGGGGACTGTGCATTCTGCCATCTTGACCAGAAGCTCGGTTGCGTTCTTTCTTAGTGGTATGCAAAATAACAGTGTTACAATTGAAAGTGTCTTAGATTAATTCAAGATCGAACACCCTCTCTGCATGAGCCCAGTTCTGGACTCAGTGCACACAGCACTAAACTTGACAGACAAGGAACCTCCCTGTAGTTTATATTATAGTTTGAGGAGACAGACAATAAACTAGAAATGAGAGATTATGCTAAATTATATGAAGGAAATAAACAGGGTGATGTGATTGAGAGTGATGGGGCAGTGGCTACTCTAGATTTGGTGGCCAGGGAATCAAAACCACACCTAGACCTGGGCAAAGAAGGGCTCCTATGTGGTTCTCTGCTTGGTTCAGTGCTTCTCATATTTTAACTTTATACAGTTCTTCAGGAGATCTTGTTAAAATGCAGATTCTGATTCAGTAGATTTGGGGTGGGGCCTGAAATTCTGCATTTCTTTCTTTCCTTTTTCTTTTTTGTCTTTTTTGTGACCGGTAAGGGGATCGCAACCCTTGGCTTGGTGTTGCCTGCACCGCGCTCAGCCAGTGAGCGCACCGGCCATCCCTATATAGGATCCGAACCAGCGGCGGGAGCACCGCACTCTCCCGAGTGCGCCACGGGGCCAGCCCAAATTCTGCATTTCCAATAAGCTCCCAGGTGATGCTGATGCTACTGTTCCAAGGACCACATTATGGGTAGCAAGCACGTAGAGGGCCTTGCATATCACAAATACTGAAACACAGTCCCAGCCTCCTTTATGGTCTTGTGAGAAAGTGTTTCAAAGTTTAGTAACCACCTGAGCCAGCAGGAATCATGGGAGAAAGATGTGAAAGTTGAAATGGATGTGAAGCTGAGTCTGCGGGTGTGTGTGTGTTGGTGGGTCTTTTCAATGACATGAGAGTCTGGACCCAGAGCCAGTTTCTGCCCACCCTGCACCAGCAGTTCTAGGCCAACCCTCACGCTTACAGGTGGCAGCCCTGGTCCAGGGAAAGAGTTTGGTTCCTTTAGTCTCTGGACTGTTAGGACAGTCTCAAGTGAGCAGGGTAAAGGTGAGAGTGTGGGGCAGGCTTTGGGTGTAGCTTAATTTATTCATTTAAATATTCAGACTTATGATATTTGGGCTTCCATTTGTGCTGCTGTTTTGGGCCCTACAAATATTAGCAGTGGGCCTGCAGGATATAATATTAACTGACATAATCATGATTGACCTGTATGCCAGGCTCTGCTCTAAGTAATTAACATATATTAACTCCCATAACTGTCATAACAAACCTATGAGAAATTGGAACTATCATCATCATTCCTGTTTTGCAGATAAGGAAACTGGGAGTGCCTGGACTCAAATCCAGGCGGTTTGGCCCCAGAGTCTGTGCTGTTGACCATGATGCTCTGTCTTCTCTGCTCAGAGAGGGGACCCTGTTAGACAAGGCCAGAAAGACAGAGGAGGTGCCATATGATGAGTTGGAGGCAGAGCACATTCTGGATGGAGGGAACAGGCAAAGTCCACCTAAGGGGAGAAGAGCTTGCATTGAGAAATCAAAAAGAACCAAAAGTTTACCCAACTTTCAAAAGATTGGAATGGGGAAGAAGGATCCAAGATGAGGTCAGAGACAGGCAGGGGTTACTGGCCCCTAAGAGGACCAGATGGAGTCTTTAGAAGGAAAACAATCCTCAGAGGATAAAGAGTGTTTGAATTCAGGTTTCTCAGTGGAAGCCCCTTGTCATTCCTCTCTTCTTCCCTCTCACAGCTGAGACCTTTGGAGACCAGGGGATCAGAGCCCACTGTCCCCCGCCCACCCTCCAGGTGAGTAGACATTGAGATACCAGGAAAAAATACATTTGGCTGTAGTATTTGCAAGACCCAAGAAGGTACTGGAAATAGATTCTTTCCTTAGGGAGAAAGGGGTGGCATTTCCTGAGAAAAGGCAGCAAGTCAGCAAGGTTAGGAGAGAATGTGGACAGTGGCAGAGCATTAGGAATTTGGAGCTATTTGTGAGTTATCTCCAAGTGAGTTCTCATCTTGGGTACAGTGCCAGGAACAAGGTTGCTGGAGCAGGAGCTCCATGCCTGGTGTCTCTGTCCTTCTTACCCCAGGAGAAATTTTCTAAATGTTGCAGTAAAGACAACCCTTATGACATAGTGTATTTTCATTTCAAGAGAGGCTAGTGAGGTGGAATCCTGAACAGGGAAGGCTGCCTCCTGCTCACTGGGATCTACGAGCCATCAGTACATCCTCATTAGGGACTGCTGAGTGGCAAAGAAGAGCTGCCAGCAGATGGCAGCCCAGCTGGGAACACGGGCTCCTCCCTGGAGGGTCATTAGAGACATACCCTGTGAGAAGACAAGAGGGGCTTGCCACATGGGTCCCCCTTTTCCTCGAGTTATTTTGGGTAGTATAGTGGTTTGCTAGGGCTGCCATAACAATGTACCATAGACTGGGTGGCTTAAACAAAAGACATTTTTTCACAGTTCTGGAGGCTAAAAGTCTGCGATCACGGTGTGAGGCCTTACTTCTTGGCTGTAGATGCCTGTCTTCTCTCTGTGTCCTCACATGTTCCTCCTTTTGTGTATATATGTGGCCAAATGTCCTTTTTTCATAAGGACACTAGTCACATTGGATTAGAGTTCACCCTAATGACCTCGTTTTAACTTAATTACCCCTTTAAAGACTATCTCCAAATACAGTCACGTTCTGAGGTCCTGGGGATTAGCACTTTAACATATGAATTTTGGGGAGGCACAGTTCAGTCCACAGCAGATGGGCAGCTCTTCCTTACAACCATAGGGCCAGATTAGAATAACAAAAGCCTAAATCCATAACCCCGAATTTTACCAACATTATGCTAATATGCTTGACTTCTTGATTTAATTTGGGGGACTCAAGTTATTTTGCTGTTGACTCGAACAAGTGAAGAAATGCAAGTTAAAAATACTTTTGAAACCATTAAAGGAGATATTAGAGATGTAAAAAATATGGGACAGTATGCCTTCCAAAACACCAGAGAAGATAAAAGCCAAGAAAACAGTCTACAAAACGGAGTATAAAACATCAGAGAAGCGTAAAAAACAGCATAAAATAAGATGACTAATTGTACCAAAAATATAGGCCAAAACAATTCATGTAAACATTTTTAACTCCTCTGAAAAAAATTGATTAAAACATTAAAAATGTTTTCAAATCTAATCAGCAAAATTCTGTTAACAGTGAGTTACTAGTGAGTTCCTCGGAGGAGAGGAACTGTGTGATGGGAGACAAAAGAGGAAGGGAAATTACTGTTCATTTTTGTACCTTTTTATTTTATTATCATGTGTTGATAATTCAAAATAATAAATGCATAATAAAATTAAACCATATTACATAGAGAGTGTTTTGTTAAGTAGTTACTTTATAATGATATAGGGTATATTTACAATGATTATATAATAGCCATAAATTTTCAGGCATTAACTTATATTGTATTGAAGTATATAAAGCCAATATCATTAGGAATACACTGGGGAGCTGTCAGAAATATAGTCGTAGTGGAAACTAACATAAGTCACCAGTTATTGGCACATGAAGTAAGAAAAAATATTCAAAGGTGCAAAGGTATAGAAAATCTAAATGACAATAAGTTTGATTGATAAATTAGCCACTCATTCAACAAATATCTATCGAATGTCTATGATGTGCGCCACGCCCTTTGCTAGATATCAGGAATATATCACCAGTAAATACATCCCTCAGCAGTGAACATCCTGAGTGAACATCCTCTTGGAGCTTGCATTCAAGTGATATTTATTGAACTTCGTGTCTCATAAGTGGAGAACAGGCCTTTTATAATGCCAATGAAACATTTACAAATATGAGGTCAAATATTTTGCTCTGAAATTCCCCAAACCTGAAATTGTACTGGACACATTCTCGGACCACAATGTGACAAACCAGAAATTTACCAGTGTTTAAATAACAAAAACCAACCTCTTAAAAAATCCCCAAACAGCCCTAAATAATTCTTTGAGCAACAAGAAAATCCAGATTCCAAACACAGATGATTATAAACAGACAATGAGAACGTATCATGGCAAAACTTGAAGAATGGGCATAAATAACAATAGATTGTGGAGCATTTCATAATGAGCTAGGCTTGGTGCTAGGGGCTTCTCATACATTATTATATATAATCCTCACAATCAGCTTAGCATAGTGCCCCTGTGTCAAAGCAGACACTCAGTAAATATTTGTTGAGTGAGCGGATGTGGCTCAGAGAGAGATTCAGTAACGTGCTGAGGACTACACAGCTGAAACTGGTCAAGCCAGAGCTTGCACTCAGGCCTACTCCTGTGCTTGTGATTGCTGTGCTACATGATCAACCTGCTTGGTGAAACATGAAGAAAGGAGGGGCTGATGATTTAAGCTGGCTTTAACCAAAACCAATTTTCTGAGGCTTTTTGCTTACTTGCTTATTTCTTTCTCTATTCCCTCTCTCCTTTTCTTTCTTACATCCAATAAAGATTTATTGAATACTCACTTTATACCAGGCATTTTTCAACATGCTAGGGACTCAGTTGGGAGAGGCAGACAATAAACAGGTAAACCCATAAATATACAACAAGTTAAGGAGAGAGACTAACAGATATTGGCAGCTATTTTAAAAAGTCTCCCTGAAGCAGTGACATTCAGGAAAGATGTGAGAACAAGTGCAAAGGCCCTGAGGGAACGAGCTTGGCTTGCTGCAGGCACAGCAAGGAATGGCCAAGTGGCTGGAGCTTGGGGAGTGAGAGAAGAGCTGGGGAGGTGATGTAGGGCCCCAACCCATGTTGGTCTTGGTGAGAGTTTGAGTGCTGTCATAGGTGTCATGGGGAAGCCACTGGAGATTCTGGAGCAGGAGCTGACATCATCTGATTTAGGTTTTCTAGTTACCCTTTGTTATAAAGAGAATGGATTGTAGAAAGGCCGGGAGACTGGTGAGATTATCACAGTAGTCCAGGTGAGGTATTGTGGAGGCCAGGACCAATGTGGGAAAGGTAGAGGTGGTGAAGAGTGATCAGGGTTGGGGCAGAGTTTGAAGGTAGAGCTGTTGGGACCTGCTAAGGGGTTGCATGTATGGAATGGGGGAAAGAGAGGAACCATGGTGGAACCCTAAAAGATTTGGACCCAGTAATGGGATGGTGGAGCCATTTATAAACCTGAGGAAGCATGGTGAAGACAGGTTTGTAGGGCAGAGGGGGACAGACAGATGGCAAGGGGAGGAGGAGCCAACAAAAAGATCCACTGGAAAAGGAGGAAAACCAGGAGAGTGTGATGTCCTGGAGGCCAGAACACTGTTTCAAGAAGGGAGTGACAGCTCTACTGAGTGCTGCTCAGAGGGTGAGCACTGACCATTGGATTTGGCAAGGTTATCTCAACAAAGGTGCTTTCATTAGAGTGGACAAGACATGAATGGAGAAGAAAGGATAACCCAACATTTGAGGAACACATTCAACATGAAAGACCAAAAAACAAATTGAGAAAAGGAATTTACAAGGAATAGGCATGATAAGAAGCACTGGTGGAAAGATGAGGGAGTTGTCTGCTTCATCATCCGGTGATGATGGTTGCCCTGGCAAGTATGGACTTCCACTAAGCCAGCCGTTAACAGGCACGTAAGGCAATGTAAGGCATGACTTTTCTCTGCAAAATAAGAATTAAGACCATCAGCTGAGGATTACGGTTGTGTGTCACCATTTAAGGAGAGGAGGGGTATCAAGTCGTCATTTCAGAGAGTGGGAGACAATTGAGTAGGGAAACTGAGTAGGATTGTTGGGCAGTGCTGAGAGCTTGCATGTGATGTGTCATTACAAACTCAAAGTGAGATTAGTCAGCATGGTTATTTCTCTCCAGCCATGTTCAGTAGCTCAGGGAAAGTCTCATGGTTGGGGAATTTGCTTTAACCACACTTGTAGCTTTGCAAGCAAGTAAGATGGAGGGAGAAGGACGAGGGAATTAAGAGTGAACGTAGCGGGCCGGCCCGGTGGCGCACTGGAGAGTGCGCCACTTGGGAGTGCGGCGCTCCCACCGAGGGTTCGGATCCCATGTGGTGACCGGTTCCCACTCACTGGCTGAGCGTGGCGCGGGCACAACACCGAGGGTTGCGATCCCGTTGCCGGTCCCCGGTACAGGCGCGACACCGAGGGTTGTGATCCCGTACTGGTCAGTAAAAAAGACAAAAAGGAAAAAAAAAAAAGAGTGAATGCTAAGGAATGATTATAATAACGGACAATTGTATCTAAACTGGGGGAGAGGAAATGTGAAGACAAAGAGGTGATGGGTAGTGGAAATACGGCACGGTCAACAGACTAAGGAGCCCAGAGGGTTGAAGAATTGTTGTGAGGGTATCAGAGAAAGGGCTGGAAAGATGGGTAGAGGTGGGATGCTTGTAATTGGGAGATTGGAAGGGGTGCAGTTACTGGTAATGACAGGGTCTGGGGTTTGGCCATGGGAGTGTGTGGCTGAAGTGGATTGGAAGAAGCATCTGCACTACGGCGCAGAGGACAAGGACCTGAGAGGTCGGGGTGCTGAATGGATTCTCTAGGTGGATGTGGACTTGTCTTAGTCCACACGGATGAAGACATGATTAATGGTGGCAAAGCCAATGTAAGCCAAATGCTTAAGGCTTTGATGAAGTTGGGAGATGTTGAAAGGTGACTGCCACAAGGAGGGGTAGTGCGTGGTACAGTCGGTTGGCACGTGCTTCAAAGTAGCTTTGGTTTTGGAGGCAGGAGAAGTTTTTTTGAAAGCAACAGCAAGGAGCAAGAAAGACACTTGCCTCACCACCAGGTATGTGGTGTGTGGGAGAAAACAAACAGCCACCTACCCAGAGGATTTCAAGGGAGCAGTGTCTTTGGGGGAGAGACAAGTTTCTATAAGAGCAAGAAGGCAAAGGGAAAACTGAGAGAAGAGGTCGATGATTTGGGGGATCTTGCCGATAACATATCTGAAGTTACAGAGGGTCCAATGAAAGGATTTGGGAGCAGGGTTGGGAAGAGATAGGAGGTTGAACAGAAGTGGGGATGAACAGAGTCATTTGGGATAAGTCAAGGTGATGATGGTTTTCCTGGCAAGTATGGACTTCTGGGAAACCAGCTGTTAACAGGCATGATGTTCTCTTTGCAAATATTGGGAAATTGGTTTTAGTCATCATCTGTCTTGGAATTGGTCTCCTGGTTTGCAATAACAGTAGCAAAACAACATACGTTTGCTGAGTACTTACCATGCTGAGAACTCCTCTAAGCATTTACGTTTATTAATCGCCTTTGGTCTCACTATATTCCTATGTAACAGGTACTGTTAATATCCCCATCTACAGGTGAGGAGAAAGATATAGAGGGGTTGGGTAACTTGCCAGAGGTCATGAAGCTAGTAAGTGCGGGAGCCTTTATTTAAACTTAGTTGGTCTGACTCCTAAGCCCTGTCTTTGTCATATTCCATTCCTCTTTCTGCTGTGGTGGTGAGATAGGCAGTGTTGGGATGCTGGGGTAGTGATCATACTTGAAGCTCTTGAAGCTCTCTGGGCCTCCCTTAAATCTCTCTATGTATTTCAAAGAAAACTTGACAGATGTGTTTCTGATTCTTTGCATGGCCACTAATCAATGCCTGGTATAAGAGAGACTAACTTCTAGGAAGGAAGGGCTTTATAGTCAGCCTTTCTTATCTATCCTGGGAAATTGCATCATTTTCCAAGAAACGGTATGATAAAGAGATTGAAAGCATGTATACTGGAGCCAGATTGCCTGGGTTTGTTCCCAGGCCACCCTACTTGATCTTGGTTAAGTTATATAAACTCCCTGTGTCTCAGTTTTCTCATCTGTAAAATCAGGAATAATAATAACACCTCATTTGTTGTATGAGGATTAAATTGATATAAAGTGATTAGAACATAGTCTGGCACAGAGTAAGCCCCATATGAATGTTTGGTATTTGTATTTTCCATACTAGGCTAGTAGAATTTGGATCTCAGAAGAGTTTCTCCGGAGTCTAATTCTGAATCTGTGTATGACCACCCAGCTATTAACTAATGGAGCCTGGGTTCAAACTAGGTTTATCTAAATTCATAACCTGTGGCCCACCTGTCAGCAATTGATAGAACAGCTAGACAGAAATCAGCAAGGAGGCAGAACTCAATAGCACCATAAACAAACAGGATGTAATCAATACTTATAGATCACTGCACCCAATGACAGGAGAATGCACATTCTTTTCAAGTACTTATGGAACATGTACCAAGATAGACCGTAGTGTCCTGTGCCATAAAACCAACCTCAACACATTTAAGATAGTTGAAATCATACAGAGAATGTTCTCTGACCACAGTGGACTCAAACTAGACGTCAGTAACAGAGTGATAATAGGAAAATATCCAAACACTGGGAAACTAAACAAAACCCCTGGCCTCCCTAGCATGTGGGTAATCACTGGGGCCATTAATAATAACAGCCCATAGCTTACTGGCTCTTGTTTCACCTGAGTAATGCTCCAGTGAGAAAGGAAAAGCTTCCAGACCCAACAGTCACCCATGTCTAGAGCCACTGTTTTGAATTCCTTTGGATTTCTCACTGCCTTCAAAGCCACACTGTATCCCTTGAGAATTAGGGTTGCCCCCTCTGTGTGACAATGACTGCTGGGATCTGGATGCTGTACTCTGCTGTTTGTGTGCTGCTGGCTATACAGGCTCTATTTTTCCTTTCTTTTCCTTTTTTTTTTTTTGGTGGCTGGCCAGTATGGGGATCCAGATCCTTGACCTTGGTGTTATAGGTGTAGAGGCTCTTTACAGTGCCTCCTTCAGCCTCTGCCTGTGGTTCCTCTCTTGTAGGGCTCAGACCAGAGTTCATGAGGCTGGGGTGGGACTCACCCCACACAGACCCATACTGCCCTCTGCATCACACACTTCTACTCAAGTATGTGCAAACTACCTTCTGCCTTCCTTGGCCAGAAACTCAAAGCAAAGGATCTCAGACAAATCAACTCCTCACTTACCAGGCAGGCCCAGAGTATTCTGGGTTCCAGTTTGGTTGTAAGCTGGGACATTTTCTACTTCCTCCTTCATTTATAATTGAGAAAATTAGGAAATGCCTAAATGTCCTAATGTAGGGTATGTTGCATTCATAACATAAACTAGCATACAGCCACCCATGAAGAGAGACTGTCTAATGACATGAAAAACTGTTCAGAACATATTGTTACATTAATAAAGCAAGCTAGTTAGCATTATGTACAGTATGATTAAAGTTTGTAAAAATATGTACACTGTTATATGTTAAGTACACCAAAATGGCAACAGTGGTTATCACTGGGTGTTGGGATTGAGGGTCATTTAAATTTTCTTTGTAGTCTTTTCTGTATTCCCGAAGTTGCCCAATTGTTGCCTCCAGTTGGCCCCCCTCTCACTTATTCACTCTCTCATGTCTACCACCAACACTCTACTAAATACTCTTTTATGTCCTTGTTGCTAAGTCCAGGGGACTCTTCTCCACCCTTGTCTTACCTGATCTATGCAGCATCTGACACAGCTAACCACCTTTTCTTTGTTTCTGAGCTCTCCTGGTTTTCCTGCTGCTCTCTGGATTTCTCCATCTCCTTTCGGGCTCCTCTTCCTCTGACCATCCTTACATTTTGGCGTTCACCAGGATTCTGTATTTAAGGACTCTTCCATTCTCTCTAGGTGCCTTCATTTACTTTCCCAGTCGTGTGAGTTTCATCTCATGTACCACCTGACTGCCAGAGTCTCCACCAGGATGTCCTTGCACCTCAAACTTAACATGTTGCATCCTAAATTCCTTATCTTTCTCTCTGACACCCTTCCAACTACCCTGTATTCATCCGTTTTGTGTTGCTATAACAGAATTACCTGAGGCTGGGTAATTTATACAGAACAGAGGTTTATTTGGCTTACGATTCTGGGACAGCTGCATCTGGCGTGGGCCTCAGGCTGCTTCTACTCATGGCGGAAAATGGCAGGCAGCAGATCACATGGTGAGAGGAAGAGAGAGAGAGAGAGAGAGAGAGAGAGAGAGAGAGAGAGAGAGAGGAGGTGCCAGGGTCCAGCTCTCAACCAGCTCTCATGGGAACTAATTGAGCGAGAACTCACTCATTAATCCCCCCATCCTGAAGGGAGAACATTAATCCATTCATGAGGGATCCGCCCCCATGACTCAATCAGTTTCCAACACTGCCACATTGGGGATCAAATTTCCACATGAGTTTTGGAGGGGACAACACATCCAAACTCCATCTTATCCCAACCCCACTCCTCTTCTTTCCGTGTCCCCACTGTGAGCAGATGGCACCTCCTTCTATCCAGTTGCCCTAGCAGGAACCAGGGAGCCATCCTTCATTACTTTGACTCTCTGCCTGCCCTTCCCTTCTCTCAATATCTATTCATTGATCATGACTTGTTATTTCTACCTCATTAGCCTTAAGATCTATCTGTTTCTCTCCAACATCAAGGCACCATCAACTCTTGCCTGTTTTACTAGAAAAGCCTCCTGGCTGATCTGTGTGCTCCGGTCTTACCCTCTTATAGTCTATTCTTTTCTGGGATAGCAGGAATATCTTTCTAAAATTCCATTAGTAACTGCGGAGTGGCTATCATATCCTAGGCACTGTGCTAGGGCATATTTGTAAAAAAGACAGACTCCCCTTTCATGGGATTTACTTACTGGTGTGTGTGTGTGTGTGTGTGTGTGTGTGTGTGTGTGTGTGTGTAATAAAGAGTAAATAAACAAATGAGTGGGATAATGAAATAACTGTGATAAGTGCTCAAAGAAAAGTAATGTGATAGAGAGTGATGGGGGTAAGAGTGCCCCATCTCATTCTAAATTCTAACCACACCGAACTTCTTGTAATGTCTCCCAAGTGTCCTGCTTACTTTTGCCCCAGGGCCTTTGCACATGTTATTACTCTTTTTATCTTCTTCTTTACCTGGTTAATTCCTTCTTGTTCTTCATGTCACTTTTTAGATGTCATCTCTTCCTGGAAGCCTGTTCTGACAGCCCCTAGGTTGTCTTAAGTGCCTCCTATGTGTCCCTAAGAATGTGTAACTCTTCTGTCACTGCACCAGTCACACTGTACTGGTTACTTCTCTGTTTCTTCCAGGCTTCTTTCCAAGCCAGTGCCCTTCCAATGTTTTGATCATGGTCCACAGTAAGAAATACATTGTCCATCACAATGCAGCACATGACACACGTATAAGCATATATTGTATATATAAATGAAAAAGAATGGAGTAAAAATATTAATCTCATGTATCACAGGTAGTTAGAGTTAATATTTTATGAAACATTTATTTCATTTACTCTCACTACATGTGATTAATATTCTTACTCCATTCTATTTCAGTAAAAAATGAATGCTGTGTGAGGCTCACTAAATTGAATTCATGACCCCAAATCTCATAATCCTGCATTTTGAAAATCTTGCCGTGGACCAAGGGTCAGCAAATGGTTTCTGTAAAGGGCCTGTTAGTAAATATTTTAGGCTTTGCAGGCCATAAGTTTCTGTCACAGAACAGTACTCAAACCCTGCCATTTGTATCCTGAAAGTAGCCATAGATGATACATGAAGAAATGGTTGTGGCTCTTTTACAATATAAATCTATGGACACAGCAATTTGAATTTCACATAATTTTCTTATCATGAAATATTCCTCTTCTTTTGATTTCTTAGCTCTCAGGCTATTCGGAAACAGATGGTGGACTGGATTTGGCTGCAGGCCATAGTTTACTGCCCCCTGCCCTGGACTGTAATCTGTCTTTTCCCCTTTTGCGTCTGTAAGCTCCAACACAAAGCCTTGTGTGCATGCAATCAGTAGTCGGTAAGTGAATTATTAAAGAGAGCAATTTGTACATTAAACATTTTTATTACAAAAGTACTGTGTATTCATGGAAGAAAAATGAGTAGTACAGCTAAACAAAATGAATAAATAAAACCTTAGTAATCCCAACACTGGGAGATAACCTCATCCTTTCATATTTTTATTCAGTAGATGGAATTTAAGGAAAGGTTATTTTCTGGCCGAGGGAGTGGTGGAAAGTTCTACTTCCCTTCTGTCCACCAAGGACCTAGGCTTCCCCTTTATGGCTGTAGGGTGTGAAGCTCAGACAAAAGATGAGCAGGGAGTATGGAAAGTATGGGGAGGAGGGCAATCGGATAAGCAGTTAATGAGCTCCTGATGTGTGCCGGGCCAGGCTAGACCCTGAGGGACAGATGCAGCTCCCATTCTTTCTGGGTTTACAATTGAAAAGGTAGACAAGAAATTACTGTATAAGTGTGATAAAGGTCACCCAAGGGGACATACAAGGTGCTATGAGGGCTTAATGGGGGAGAGTCTAATCTCATCTTGGGGTCAGGAAATGCCTCCCTCCCTAAAGAAATGACATTAAGGCTGAGACCTGAAGGCGGAATAGGACTTAGTTGAGCAGGAAAAGGGGAAACTCCACAATGAGATAATGCGGTGTCTTTGTTTAGAGATGTCTGGCTGGAGGGCAGAGAGGGGCAGGAAGTGGCATGAGATCACCCTAATGAGGTTGGCAGGGCCCACATCAAAGAAGCTTTGTCATCTGGCTCTAACTACCAGTTTACAAGAACTAAAGAAGATAAATGTACAAATTAAAAAACACCCCAAGGAAGTAATCAGCCAGCTCCAGAATGAGGGCATTCTGCAGGACAAATGATTGTTTCTTACCAAATCAGTGGCATGAAAATAAAAGGAAGGGAGGTCTGTTATAGAGTGAGAGACTTAAGAGACATTGTTACCAGACTCAGGTCCGGCTGCCCGCCCCTTTGAAAAGGAAAGAAAACAAACCTCAGAAGTCAAATGGTTGGTGTTAGAATTAGAAAAGCAGATGTATTCAGCTGAAGGAGATGGTAGGCTACCCCATCTCAAAGATTTACATTTGCTGAGGGGTTTGTAAAGGAAGGCTTGAGGGAATGGAATGTGGGAGGTGAAAAGCAGGAGAGCAGGAGACGTGAGCTACAAGGGGCCCGTGTCTGTGAGCCAGGTACAAGGTCTCGCCAAGGCCTCATCTGGTTTCTGTTCTCATCTTCACTGTTATCTCAGGACCCTGCAAGATTTTGATTTGCGCCAGTGTACTTGGCTAGTGCCCAAGGTCAACTTCCAGTCGTTTGGCCTTGATCATTTCTCAAAACTCTACAAGTCTCAAAGAAAGAACTGTTAGCTTTGCAAAGTACTAATTAGCTTCTCAGCCTTGTTTTCCTACTTAGCAAGCAAGACAAGAAAGTCAGGGGATGGGAAGCAAGAGCGGAGAGAAAAAAACTGTCCTTTTAAAAATCCTCCCCCACCTCTGCAGCCCAGGCAGCTTTAGGTCCCAACATGCCTTCAGTCCTGCTCACTCCAACAATTCCCCACTGTCAATAGTTCCTCCACTTTTATGGAATGGGCCGCCGACTCATCTGACTGCTTCAAGCTGTTTTCAGGGCGCAGTAGGGGTTAATGTGGAATGGAACTATTTGACATGATGGAGGACATAGCTTTTGGTGCCCAGCTGGAGTGGTTGAGGGACCAAGGGCATTTGCTCATTTATCATCTTAAGAGTTGATTGACAGCAGGTAGCTTAATCACAGTTAGCAAGCTATACATTAATTAGTACATCAAGAATTTTAAGAACTTACATGAATCCTTTGTTTAGGAACAGGATGTCTCATCCAAGTCATGAGCACTCCCTTCAAGGCCGTGAAACTTTAGAGAACTGCTTTTGTAGACAAGATATTATTTCCCCCTTTTTGATCAAATCATTCTTCATAAAAGCATTGATGATCAATTTCCTGATTAAAAAGGTTTCACTTTTCTTTGAATGGATGCCTCAGTACTGGGAAGACTCATTCTCAGGTAGACATGTCCCATATGCGGCGGGGGTGGGGTGGGGTGGGGGTGGGGGAGATGAAACAGCAGTTAGGCCAAATTAGGGCAAAACAAAGTGGGGTCAGGAACTTAGAAGAGGCATGTTATTTATAATCAACCTTTCCAATTGTATCCTGTTATAAAGAGAGAGCAAATTCTTATTACATTTATTTAAATAACCATATTACCATAAAAATCAGAAGGATACTCACAAACAGTTTTCAAATTTTGGAGGAATCAAAGAGGGAAAAAAGGCAAATATTTCCATCTTTGTTTATAGAGCACATTTTACCAAATTGCTGTAAGTTATAGATAGCTGAGAGATACAGTTTCCTTAAATCTGGGGGGGAAAAGAACAATTTAAGTAAAGAACAAACAATGAAAGTTACAAAACATTATCTTTATCAGATACTTAACTTTGTGTACTTAATTTTTGCTTTGCTTGATCTTAATTAGTAGTTCTATAAACTCATCAGATTTCTTACTAGAGTTTTGAAAAACTTTTATTCTGTCCATTGATGTTAAGGTTATTTGACACTTGTGTTTAAGAGTATTGTTAGAGTCTTTTCCATGAATCTGATTGCAGATGCCTTTAGAGAAATATCAAAACCTTTGCAATTTTATTATGAATATGATCTATACTTTAAGAAAAACTTCTTCTAACATAGGGGAAATTCAGTTCTGTATCAGTGTCTTTTTAATCTCAAAGTTCAATCTTTAGAAAGACTTAACTAATTTCCTTTAAATTATAACCAACTTAATCACACACAAAATTTTTCCATAAATTTACCTTTCACATAACATTATTGTGAGTTACTCAGACATTTGATAACATGTTTTAGATTTTTAAAAATTTTGTCCTATACTTCCTCTTTTTTAAGCAGCCAGTCATTTTGCTCTAGGACAAAATTTTATTACATAAGATGCTTTTTTGTATAAAAGTATTTCTTTTCTTTTTAACCTTCTTAATCACAACTACATCTCCATCTCCATAGCTTTCTTCACCTCTTTTTTTTTTTTTTTAATACTGATTTCTTTTTCATCAACATGCTAAATTAGCCTCACTTGCCTAAAAATTTTATAATCAAAGATCATTCTGTTATCGGCTGGATTCATAACTTTAACTTAAAAAATCTCTAGCAGAAGGCTGGCCCGTGGCTCACTCGGGAGAGTGTGATGCTGATAACACCAAGGCCACGGGTTTGGATCCCATATAGGGATGGTCGGTTTGCTCACTGGTTGAGCGTGGTGCTGACAACACCAAGCCAAGGGTTGAGATCCCCTTACTGGTCATCTTTTTTTTTTTTTTTTTTTTTTTGTCTTTTTTCCGTGTCCGGCAACGGATCGCAACCCTCAGTGTCGCCCCCGTACCGGACCGGGACCGGCAACGGGATCGCAACCCTCGGTGTTGCTCCCATACCTCGCTCAGCCAGTGAGCGGGAACCGGTCTGTATGTGGGATCTGAACCCTCGGCGGGAGCGCTGCCGCACTTCCCAAGCGGCGCACTAGCGCAGTGCGCCACCGGGCCGGCCCGCCTTACCGGTCATCTTTAAAAAAAAAAAAAAAAAAAAATCTCTAGCAGAGACAAATATAATCCTATTTGAGCAGTAAACCCAGGCATATAATTCTGAAAACATTTCTCATAATGGTCTGATTATCAAAAAAACCTTTTTACTTTTTTTCCCTTCAGTTTTAGTTTTAAATGAATTTGGGGTTAAATTCTCAAATATTTACATTTACTTAAGACTGGCTGAATTGTATAAGAAAAAACAGAATCTCCAAGTGACCTTGATTTTCTTTCTAACAGGTTTTTTTGTTTTAACATTTGCAGAACTCTGTGCATAGATAAATTTTGTTTAGAGACTTAGCCAATTATAACTGTTCTGGATCCCAGTTTTCTGTTTCTCAAGCTTACCAGGAGAAACTCAGAAGAAAAATTTATTTTCTTTTTAGTCATCAGGTCTTTAGTGATCAAAAAGCACAAACTTAGTTACTCAAACACAAACAGACAGACAAATTTTCCCTGGTTCACAAGCCCACTAGCTGGCAGACTTGGGTACATCACCTTTTTCTTCAGGAGCAAGCCTTACTCTGGAACAATATATCCACGGTTTGACTCCTGCAAGCTTTAAAGCATTATGAGTTGTTAGTAAGACATCAAAGGCTGGCGCTGTTTTGCTTTTAGCTGGTGTTCTGGACCCTGTTCTTTCCAGGTTTTAAATAAGACTTTGTCTCCCAGCTGGAAAGGGTGCAAAATCTCATCAGGTGGAACAGGGAATCTGGAGAGAACAAACTCATGAAGAGTATTTAGTACCTGACATAATTGTTGTATACATTGTTTGATATGATTGCCACGTTCTATCCCTGGGTCTAGTAATCCTAACCTGTCCTGGAAGGGTCTCCCATGTACAATCTTGAAAGGACTCAATTTAAGTCCACTTCTAGGTGCAACCTGGACCCTAAGCAAGGCAAATTGGCAACACCTCCTCCCAGGTTAAATGATTCTCTTGACAAAGTTTTGTTATAGTCTTTTCAGAGTATTGTTCATATTCTCAGTGTTACCTGTTGACTGAGGTGTCCATGATGAATGTAGTTTCCATTTAATCTGTAAGGCCTTGCTTACCTTCTGAGTGACTTCTGAAACAAAGGCTGGTCCATTTTCACTCTGAATTGTTTTTGGAAGGCCAAACCTAGGTATTACTTCCTTTAATAAAATTTTGGTAACATCTGAATCCTTCTCTGTCCTTGTTGGATTGGGTTCAACACACTCTGAAAAGGTATCCATCATATAACAAGCATATATTTAAAGTTTCCTGTTGTCGTAGGCATCTGAATGAAATCTATTTTCCAGTCCTCAAAAGGACTGCTTATATGCCCAGCAGTAAGCCAGCAACCTCCCTCTTGTTCTAAAAGAGTCAGCACCTGATGGGACACACACACTGCAACAGGTTGTCCCAAAGTAAATTTTTTCTGCTTCTTGTAACATATTGCAGGTGGCAGCTACTGCCCTTAAACAAAGTGGCCATCCCTTGGTAGTTTGTTCCAGCTGTTTAAAGAAGTGTGCTACAGGTTGGAGCACAGTTCCAAGTAACTGTATTAAAACTCCCAGTCCAAATCCTTGTTCTTTATATACATACAGGCTGAAAGGCTTTTAAGGCTTGGGAAGGCCTAAAGCAGGAGCCATCATCAATTTTTCCTTTACAGTTTCAAATGGCGGCTGGCATTCCTTAGTCCGATATAGAGGATTGGTGTCTAGTGCCTTTAATGCCTCATATAAGGGTCACACTATTAGACTATAATTTGGAACCCAGATGTGATAATGGTGTTCTTTAAGCATCTGTCATAGGTAGGGCTAGCAACAAGCAGATCATCCACATATTGCAATGATTCCTTCATCAAGCTGAAGGGGTCTTAAGTCTCTAGCTAGCATCTCACCAAATATTGCCAGAGAATTTCCAAATCCCTGAGGCAACACAGTCCAGCTAGAAAACAGTTTTGGGTTTTTTTTTTTTTTTTCTTTCTAGGAACTCCTGCCCTGTCTTCAGTTCTATAGATACAAGAGTTATATTTTTGGCTCAGCCAGGGACCCTATTAGCCCAAACTGTTTTACTCACTTGATCGTAGACTTTGGGTGGAAACAGTTCACATTTTGGAGGTCTGATTCCAGCAAGGCCATCTGGAACTGTGCTTGGGAAGCACTCATATCTGCATATATTGTTTCTCAGGAGAAAAAGTCACTTTGTATAGTAAATTTCTTCCCATCAAATGGATGGGACACTGAAGCATATACAAAAAGCTGTGTCTCAATGTCGTGTCCCCCAGATGGCACTCCAGAGGTTGAAGAAAAGGCTTTTGTTGGGGTCTACCTGTAACCCCTATTATGGGAACTGTCTTCTCAGCACTTTTAGCTAATGTAGTATTAAAGACTGAGTGACTGGCTCCAGTCTCCAATAGAAAATCAATTGATTTGTTCCCCACTGTCAATTGTACCTGGGGCTTCTGTAGGGAAAAAATTAGTGGGTCTGAAAGGCTTAGTGGAGTGCCCTGCCCCCCTATGGTTGGGTATGCACCTGGGCCAAAGTGGGTGCCCTGCTGGGTCTTAGAAGGAGAGACCATTCCAGGGCCCTGATCATATTGGAGTGGGGCTAATGCCCCACCTAACACATCATCAGGAAGCTCTGGGGCCACTGTCTGAAGTCGAGGTGCCTCAGACAGTGGCTCAGAAAGAGGTGCCACTGCAGGTCCCATAGGACTCAAAGCTTCTAACAAGTATTGATTTTCCATTTCATTATCCTCTTCTATTCTCACTGTCTGGCAAAGGGGCATAACAAGGTGGCTTATCAGATAGTTGGGAGGAGCCACCTTATTTTTTTTTTTTTCCTTTTTTGTCTTTTTTACTGACCGGTAATGGGATTGCAACCCTCAGTGTCGCGCCCGTACCGGGGACCGGCAACGGGATCACAACCCTCGGTGTTGCACCCGCACCACGCTCAGCCAGTGAGCGGGAACCGGTCTCCACATGGGATCCGAACCCTCGGCGGGAGCGCCGCCATGCTCCCAAGTGGCGCACTCTCCAGTGCGCCACCGGGCCGCCCAAAGAGCCACCTTATTTTACCATTAATTTGGACCATGATCCTTCTCTCAAAGAGTCCTAATTATGTAAAAGCATAAAAGACTGAACATAAGGTTTTTCATCCCCATTTGCCTTGTCTTTGACAAAACAATTCCAATTGTACCAAAGTATGATAATTAAGAGATCCATTTAGTCTCGACCTTTCTCCAGAATCTAACACATACATAAGCCACACATTATTGCAATAGAGCATCATTCCTTTCTTAGTCATGGGTGAATAACTAAAGCTGGCCAGTCTCCAGAACACAACCCAAAGGACTGTGAGCCAGAAAGAGCAGAAATTACCCCTGTTATTAGTTTCATTTTCACATTCACACAGAGAAAAGTCAAACAAACAGATGAAGCACTTCCAAACAAACAGACAAAATGCTGGGTTCTATGGCCTACAGCTGTCTCCAAACACCAAGCTAGCTCATAAACAAACGGTGCAGGTAAACAGCTTCTGATGTGCACACCGAAACAGACACGTACCAAACGGAGCACTCCTCCAGACAAATGGTTGGTCTGAGTTTCAAGAAGTCCTATTCCACACTAATGGTACCTTTTCCTAACAAACAGTGTGAATAGAGGACTTCAAGCATGCATGCTGGGGCAACTTACCCAACCCTAGAGTCTGCCGACTCCCACAAAACAGCCTGTCAGCTCCTCAAAAGAGCCCATTGGATCCCACAAAAGGACCTGTGGGCTCCTCACTAACATTGCTTTTCTTCACCAACCAAAAGGCAGGGAATTGGTGGTCAATGCCATTGCTGGAATTCAGAGAGCCCTCCCCGGAATAAACAAGGTCCAGCAGCTGCTGGGAGGGATCCCTAGATGCCCAGCCTCGGGGTCAACCCACCACAGGCAGCTGGCACCACAGGTTGACCCAGCCTCTCTCCCACCGAAGTGGGGGGCTAGGCCTCCCAAGGCACTCAACTCCTGGCTGGCTTGCAAAAATCTGTTACCAGACTCAGGTCCAGCTGCCTGCCCCTTTGAAAAGGAAAGAAAAAAACTCAGAAGTCAAATGGTTGGTGTTAGAAAAGCAGATGTATGCAGCTGAAGGAGATGGTAGGCTACCCCATCTCAAAGATTTACATTTACTGAGGGGTTTGTAAAGGAAGGGTTGAGGGAATGGAATGTGGGAGGTGAAAAGCAGGAGAGCAGGAGATGTGAGTCACGAGGGGTCCGTGTCTGTGAGTCAGGTACAAGGTCTTGCCAAGGCTTCGTCTGGTTTCTGTTCTCATCTTCGCTGTTATCTCAGGACCCTGCAAGATTTTGATTTGCACCAGTGTACTTGGCTAGTGCCCAGGGTCAACTTCCAGTCGTTTGGCCTTGATTAGTTCTCAAAACTCTACAAGTCTCAAAGAAAGAACCGTTAGCTTTGCAAAGTACTAATTAGCTTATCGGCCTTGTTTTTCTACTTAGTGAGCAAGACAAGAAAGTCAGGGGATGGGAAGCAGGAGTGGAGAGAAAAAAACTGTCCTTTTAAAAATCCTCCCCCTCCTCCGCAGCCCAGGCAGCTTTAGGTCCCAACACAGCTTCAGTCCTGCTTGCTCCAACAACATAACAACCAAAAGCAATGGGTGTTCCTTCCTTCCTTCCTTCCTTCCTTCCTTCCTTCCTTCCTTCCTTCCTTCCCTTTTCTTTTCTTTTTTTCTTCAAAAGTTGACCGGTAAGGGGATCTTAACCCTTGACTTGGTGTTGTCAGCACCACGCTCAGCCAGTGAGCTAACCGGCCACCCCTATATATAGGATCCGAACCCGTGTCCTTGGTGTTATCAGCACTGCACTCTCCCAAGTGAGCCACGGGCTGGCCCTTTATTTTTTTCTTGATTGGAACAAACCAATGGTAAAAGGCATCTCTGGGATAACTGAAGAAATTTGAACATGAACCGGGCATTATAAGATATTAAGGAATTATTATTAATTTAATTGGGTGTGGTAACAGCATGGTGTTGAAACAGAGTAAGGCTAGGCCTGTGAACCAAACTGACTCCATTTTTCCTGCAGAGGACACTTTCTTAATTTTCTACTCCTCAGTCATGAAACCCCCAGGGCAAAGGATTACACCATGGCCTGTCCTGATAAAATAGACTGAGATAAGAGAGGAAACATATCTACAGAACTGCAAAACTCCTCCTCAAGGCTTGTTTGCCGTAATTGTAAAAATTAAGTTACAGATTAACCTTAAAACCCCTTAGGGATTCCCACCAGCACCCAAAGCTTCAAGGTGACCGCTACAGTGACCCTCTTGTGGGGAAGATGAACACCGCCGCCATCTTAGACCTACTGAGCATGCACCATAATGCAACCAGGAAGAACAGAATGGACCACCTCCCGTGACGTTGACCTGTACCCCTTAACTCCTTTCCCTTGAAAAGACCCTGAACAGCTTCCCTTGCTGGACTGGATTTACTGTCACTTTTCCCCTGTGGTGGATTGAATTATGTCCCCCAAACCTCATTGAAGCTTGAATTGTGTCCCTCAAGTTTTATGTATTAGAAACTTAGCCCCACTGTTACTGTCAAGAGGGTGGGAAATCCTATTATGGTAATTGTAAGGTGGGGCCTTGAAGAGGTGATTAGATTATAGGGCCATGCAGTGGTGAATAGATTAAAAATCATGATCAGGGGTGTGGTTCTGAGGACTTTAAAAGAAGAGGAGAGTCTGTCTCTCTCTCTCTCTTGCTTTCTCTACTTCCACTATCTTGCAATGTGAGACCCCTGGTTCACTGTTGCCACCACCAGATGGACTTTGAACTTCCCAGCCTCAGAAACTATAAGCAATAAATATTGTTTTCTTTGTAAATCACCCAGTTGCAGGTATTCTGTTACAGCAACACAAAATGGATTAATGCAGAAAATTGGTACCAGAGAAGTGAGGTGTTGCTTATAACAGATACTGGAAAACGTGGAAATGGCTTTGGAACTGGGTGTTGAGGAAAGATTGGAGGAGTTTGGAGGACTCAGAAGAAGATAAAAAGATGAGGGAAAGTTTGGAATGTCTTAGAGACTGGTTATGTGGTGGCGAGCAGAATGCTGATAGAAATATGGACTGTAAACACCATTCTAAGGAGGTCTCAGATGGAAATCAGAAGGAGTTTATCAGAAACTTGAGCAAAGATCACCCTTGCTGTGAACTGGAAAGGAACTTGGCTGCATTGTGTCCATACCCTAGTACTCTGTGGAAGTTGGAACCTAAGAGTTGTGAGCCAGAGTATTTGGCGGAAGAAATTTCTAAGCAGCAAAGCATTAAGGAAATTGCATGACTACTTGTAATAGCCTACGCTGAGTTATGGCAGCAAAGGCATGATGTAAAGCCAGAATTTAAAAAGGAAGCAGAATGTAAAACTTTAGAAAATTTGCAGTCTGACCATTTGGTAGAGAAGCAGAGAGAATGCAATGGTGCAGCCCAGTGATCATTAGCTAAGAAGATTAGTACAAAGAAAAGGGATTATCAAGAGAAGGGGAAAAGGGCCCTGAAGGCATTGCAGAAGCCTCTGGCGCCAACCCTTCCATTTCAGGCCCAAAGACCTAGAGAGGCAAAATGGTCTTGGGGAACCGGCCTGAGGCACCCTCCACAGGCTCACTGCTCAGGACCACCTTGGGAAGCTGCTTCCAGCACCAGCATCCCAGCTGCTTTGGCCCCAGGGGTGGCTGGACATATGGAAAATACAAGCTGGAAGCCTTGGCAGCATCCATGTGGTGTTAGGTCTGCAGGGCTGCAGAATGCCAGAGCTGTGGAGGCTTGGGAGCCTCCACCCCGATTTCAAAGGATGTATGGAAAAGTCTGGGGGCCCAGGAAGAGATCTGTCACAGGGCCAGAGTCACTGCAGACAGTCTTCACTAAAGCAATGATGGGCCGGCCCGTGGCTCACTCGGGAGAGTGTGGTGCTGATTACACCAAGGCCACGGGTTCGGATCCCATATAGGGATGGCCGGTTTGCTCACTGGCTGAGCGTGGTGCTGACAACACCAAGTCAAGGGTTAAGATCTCCTTACTGGTCATCTTTTGAAATAAATAAATAAATAAATAAAGCAATGCTGAGTTGAAATGTGGGGTCAGAGTTGCAGCAGAGAAACCCCAACAGTGCCATGCCTAGTAGAGCCATGAGAGAAGGTCCACCATGGAGACCGCAGACCTGTGGAGCTACCAGGGTGCAATGCCAGCCTGTGAGAGCCAAAGCATCACCTGAGACCAGGAAAGCCATAGGAGCAGAGCTGCCAGAGGACTTGGGGACCTAACCCCCACACCAGGGTGTAGAGGACATCGAACATGGAGTAAAGGTACCCAATTCATTGGCTTTGAGATTTAATGCCTGCCCTGCTGGATTTTGAACTTGTTTGGGACCTGTTATACCTTTCTTTTGGCCTATTTCTCCCTTTTAGAATGGGAATATATACCTTATGTTTGTCCCACCATTGTATCTTGGAAATGATTAACTTATATTGACTTCATTCACAGATGCAACTTTGAACTTTGGACTTTTGAGTTGAAACAAGTTGAGACTTTGGGGATGAAATGAATGTATTTGCATGTGAAAAGACATGAGTTTTGGGGGGCTAGGGGCAGAATGTAGTGGATTGAATTATGTTCCCCCAAACCTTATTGAAGCTTGAATTGTGTCCCCCAAGTTTTGTGTATTATAAACTTAGCCCCAGGGCTGGCCCGTGGCTCACTTGGGAGAGTGTGGTGCTGATAACACCAAGTCAAGGGTTAAGATCCCCTTACTGGTCATCTTTAAAAAAAATCAAAAGAAAAAGAAACTTAGCCCCTGCTGTGACTGTAAAGAGGGTGGGAAATCCTATTATGGTAATTGTAAGGTGGGGCCTTGAAGAGGTGATTAGATTATAGGGCCATGTAGTGGCTAATGGATTAAAAATGGTGATCAGGGGTGTGGTTCTAAGGACTTTAAAAGAGGGAGTGGCGTCTGTCTCTCTCTCGGTCTCTCTACTTCCACCGTCTTGCTCTGTAAGACCCCTGGTTCACTGTTGCCACCAGATGGACTTTGGACTTCCCAGCCTCAGAAACTGTAAACAATAAATTTTGTTTTCTTTATAAATCACCCAGTTGCAGGTATTCTGTTATAGCAGCACAAAATGGACTAATATGCCCTCCTTATGCATAAGCCTATCTCCTCTTTTTTTTTTTTTCTTTTGTCTTTTTTACTGACGGCAACGGGATCGCAACCCTCGGTGTCGCGCCCGCACCGCACTCAGCCAGTGAGAGGGAACCGCTCTCCATATGGGATCTGAAACCTCGGCGGGAGCGCCGCTGCGCTCTCAAGCGGCGCACTCTCCAGTGCGCCACCAGGCCGGCCCTCTATCTCCTCTTTTAATAAGCATTGCTGGCTTTACTGCTGGGCACATTGTTCATTTCTATGACTTTGGAATCCAAGAGCTTAATTTAGTCACTGGCAAAAAATAGAAAGCTTTGGGCACCAGAGAAGACTCTAGCTGTGAGAGGCAAGTGGACACTGGGACTATTTTGCTCCCATGTCTCTGCTGGTAAGTCTCTCCTGGAGTCCCTGGCCGAAATTCTGACAAGGCAATGCTTTATTCTCTTTTACTCTGCGCCCCCCCCCCCCTTTTCTTCCTCTTCAAAGTGACTGCCAGACAACTACAGCTTAAACTCCTCTCATCCTGCGAGAGGCATGCTCCCTCTGTCTGGCAACGGCTTGCCCTGATGGGTAACTAGCAGAGGTGGGAAGGCCAGACCTACACCATAAAGATCTTGCTTGAGCAGATTCTCCCTGACAGGGGATTCAAGGGAGTGGGGAGGATTCATCCCCACACTGCACAGTGACTGGAAGTCCAGAAGTCACTAAAATTCTCTTTGCCTTTCTCTGAGCTTCTGAGCCCTCTTCTGCTATTTGGTTGGATTGTAACTGCTACAATGTAGGTGCAACCTGGAGGGCTCCCGGCCATGCTTTGTTTGCCTGATTTAAATCTAGTTGGTACTTTTCTTCTTTGTGCCAACAACAGTGGGGAGGACTGCTTGTATCAATTACTGTGTCAGTGGAATAGCGGGTTGGCCCCGCCGATAGGGACTAGGATAAACTGGATCCCACTGCTCTTCTTTTCTCTTTATTTGCTTGGTTAAACATTTAGTTGAGTACTGGTAATCTGAATAAACCTCCCAATCCTTGCACCAACTTTTGGACTTTCAAGTCATTTTTTGTTTAGTGTGAGAGGGAAAGGCAAGCCTCGTCTGTTAGTAACAGTGGTTACATTGAAAAAAGCTTTTATTAGTTATAAATGCATATAAGTGAGATGACTTATGTCTGGCGTGTGCTTTAAAACACTCTGGAAAAAAAAGCTGGAGATGGGAATAATGAAATGGGAAAAGTGTTGATAATTGTTGAATCTGGGTGATGGGTGTATAGAGATTTATTATAACAAGTCTCTGGGCTTTCATGCATATTTTGAAACTTAGGTAATAAAATATTTACGATAAAAGAAAAATGACAAAAAGAGGCACCTTATAAGCCTTCCTGAGTCTGAACTTGATTTTTAACTTTTTATTTTGAAATAATTGTAGATTTATACAGGAGTTGCCCTCAGCCATGCCACCCCAACATTGGCATCCAGCCCAGCGACAACCACCAAACGGTTACTGGCAGTGCCCAGGGCTTCCCTGCTGGAATGATGGAATGACGGGGGTGCCACTGGTGACCATGCCCCACCTCCTTTCTCCTCCTCCCATCCTATTTTCCTCCCCTTCCCCCCTTCCCCTCCCCCAGCTGCTCCACAACATCTTAAAATGTAAAAAAAAAAAAAAAAAAATACTACTAATAAATTTAATTTTAGAAAAATTTATAGATGAGTTACAAGATAGTTGAGTCTTCCCATATAGCCACCTTCCTTTAATGTTACATCTTATAGAACCACGGCACATTTATCAAAACTAAGAAATTAGCAGTGATACAATACCATTAGCTAAACTACAGAGTTTCTTCTAATTTCTACAGTTTTTCCACTAACCTCCGTCTTCTGTTCCAGGATCCAATCCAGGATACTAGGTCGTATTTAGTTGTCATTTCTCCTAAGTCTCTTCAAATATGTGGCAGTTTCTTAGTCTTTCCTTGCCTTTCATGGCTTTTGATACTCTTGAAGAATAGTATCAAATATTTTGTATTCTGTTTCACAATTTGGATTTGTCTGGTGTTTTGTCATTAGATGAGGTTGTGGATTTGGGGAAAGAATACCACAGAGGTGATGTGTCATTCTCATGGCACCATGTCAGGGGACAGACACATCATGCTATCAGGACTTATTACTTATTATTAACCTTGGTCACTCGGTTAAGAGGGTGTCTGCCTGGTTTCTTCACTGTGTTTCCCTTTCTACACTTAGTAACTCTATACTTAGTGACTCTGAAGTCACTAAATCTGCCCACACTCAAGAGGATTTTAAGAGTGGAGTGAAGTCACTGAAGGGACCTAAGCACAGGAGGACTGGGTTTCGAACGTCTGTCTTAGGAGGAATATGCTGGCTGCAATGTGGAGATGAGGTATGGTGGAGTTTACAGCAGACTGGACATACACTGATGGATTTTAGGAGACCAACTCGGCAGGAGTTGAGTGTTTATCCGACGTGAGGGATGAGAGAAACTGCAGTTGGGTGCGTGGGGCCTGTGCGTCCCTAGGAGGTTGTCTGCTTCCCCCACCCCCTGGTGAGAAACCACATTCTGCTTCTCGGTCTTTCGTTGCTTTGGGGTTGGGTTCCTGAGGGTTACCAGGGCTGGAAAATGACTTACCTGCATACAAACAAATTAGGAGAGATTTGGGATTACCAAGGAGGGTCAGAATCCCTGACTTACAGCAGGGACAGCAGTCGGAGGGACTGAAAGGAGCTGGGGAAAGTCATCCCTAAATCCTCTCTCTTCTCAGTTCAATGACCCAATTATGATCGCGGCATCAGAGAGTCCATGACTCAGTGGTTTCAAACAGATGATTTTATTTACCTTTTCGTGGCCGCGGGTGTCTATCATGTTTTCTTTCGGAAGCGTGTTTGGGGAGGGGGCGGACTGCTACGGCCTCAGCACTCATCTCCGCCGGCGGGCCCCGCGCCCGGATTTCTTTTCTCCTCGGCGCCTTCGGGTGGGGGCGGGAGAGGCGGCAGGAGCCGGGGCAGGGGGCGCGGGGCCGGACGCCTGGCGGGCCGCAGCCCCTTGCGGGGGCTTGTAGACCAAATGGAAGATGAAGGCGTTGCAGTACCTGGGGGTGGGGGTGGGGCGGCGGGCGCGGC
>NW_007726680.1:266591-272195 GCF_000696425.1 Galeopterus variegatus | reverse complement strand
ACACCAAGTCAAGGGTTAAGATCCCCTTACCGGTCATCTTAAAAAAAAAAAAAAAAAAGAGGAGTTGAGATTTTTGTGAGCTGGATCTAAAGAGGGCTGTGTTGAGGGTTGTCGAGAGCAGCCGGGGGGTGGTGAGTAGTGGAGGCAGAGAAGGCGGGTGGCAGGGCTGGGTAAGGGAGGGTCCCAGCAGAGCAGAGACTAAGGTAGGATTGACCTTTGAGGATGCCGAGTAAAAGAAGTTAAGGGTCAGGAAGGAGGGTCGCGGGCCTTACCAGGGCATGCAGTTGTCGGCCGCTCTGAGGCGAAAAGGGGAGCGGAAGGGGTTGGGCCGTGGAGGGCTGGTGCCCCCTCCCGTGGCCACCGCCATGGTCTGGTCGTCCATCACACAGCCATACTCGCTGCTCTCGGTGAAGAAGGCTGGCACTCGGAGGGACTGGGGTGGGGCGGGGTCTCAGATATATCCGAGCCACCAGGATGGCAGACAGGGTTAAAAGCAAAGGCCCCGGGACAGGCCGGGATGTGGGAGAGGCAGGAGGCAGATACAGAGAAGGGCAAGATGACCCGTGGGCGCTCCCCGTGTCTGTGGAGCAGATGATGGTGAAGAGGAGAGCCCAGAGACGTTCAAAAAGGGGGAGGGAGATGGGTAGGAGGTGAGAAAAGTCCCCTTTTACCCCCATTCCCCACCTGTAACCGAGGCAGAGAGCTCAGCCAAGTGTCCTTGAGACCAAAGCCAGAGTTAAATCCTGCAGAGACCAGGGAGAAGCTGGCTCCCATGGTCTACTTGTCTCCCACCTTCCCGACACCCCTACCCCTGAACCCCAGGATCTTACCGATAACCAGGTCTGGCTTGGGCCCCTGGAGTAGGTGGTAGGGCCTTGCCGACACTTTGATCTGTAGGTCCCTGCGGCCCCCTTTCTCCTTAGTCCCAGAGCTGAGTCGTGCTGATACCCCAGAACCAGGACGGACAGACACCTCGGGGCCATCCTGAGGGGACAGGAGTGGGGTGGGGAACCCACTGGAAGTTAGGGTATGTAGTGTAGGATGCACCAGGTGAGGTAGGGGAGGGGGGAGCAGAAGGGCAGGGCCTGATCAGGAGGCTACTAGGGGGATCAGGGCTGAAGAGCAGGGCCCCCTCAGGCTTTACCCTCTGCAGGGTAAAATGCTGTTGGTCACTCTCAGGGGGCAGGCCGTCACCCACAAACTGCAGCTCCAGGGCCACATGGGGGAGCAGGACCAAGAGCTCCTAAAGCACAGAGAGAAGGACACACCTGGGTCCCCTCCTGTGTCCACCCCCACACCCACATGCCCAACCTTCAGGCCTGGAGGGACTTACCCAAAACACCATTACCAGGTCAAACTCCTTCCCGGCTTCTACCACGTGGATCTTCAGTGACTGTTTGTTCTGGATGTTGAGCTCAGGGACTGCATGAGAAGCCAGCTCATTAAGGACATGGTCTCCCTCTCTTCCCCCTCTTGTCCCTACACCCTCTCCACTTCCTGCTCGGCTTTCCTTACAGGACTGGGGCACCAGGTGAGTGATGACGTAGTACACTGTCAGCGGGTAGGTGAGAAGCACAGCCATGGGGGAGTCCAAGCTGAGGCCCCGCCATGTGTAGTAATCCTGCCACGAGCCTGGGGAGAGTGGGTTACTGGGGGACTTGGCCCAGGCCTGGCCCCCAACCCCTCCAGTCTAATAGCCCCCTTTTCCTCAGTCACTCAGGCTTCTGTCCCTATCCCTAGCTCCCTCAGGGCCCCCTCAGCTCACCAAAGAGGCCCCTGGGTGGATCTGGGGGCACAGGAGGCATCAGGGCAGGCCCATCCCCTTGGAGAAGGTGGTAGGGATCTCCTGAGAAGATTAAAGGAAGGAGAGAGGCCTGGATTCAGGGAAACCCTGACCTCACCCATCTCTCTCCCTTCCAAAGGAGCTGAATTTCCTGAGAGGGTCTGGAGCTGCAGCAAGAGGAATGGAGATTTGCCTAGAGACCGGATTTCTGGATGGGGTTGGCAGAGGTGACTCCTTTGAGGGCTGGGGAAAGGTCTGAAATGGCCCTGGTGGTGTTGTAGGGGTTTGGTGTGTGTATAGAGGGGTTATCTTTGGATCCGGACATTTTCTCCCCAATCCCTCCCTCTAGGCTGAGGGGCCCATGCCTGAAGTGAGGTCCCACGCACCACTGAGAAGACTGAGGGCTGGTGTGCTGCCCCAGGGGTGCCTGGGGGTGCCAGGGCCTGTAATCAGCATGCTGAGCTGGGTCCAGTAGCCACGAGTGAGGCCCCGAGAGGCCAAGAAGGCCTCCTTGTTAAAGGTTTCACTGGTCACCTCTGGAGAATGAGGAGGTAAGGTGGTGAGGGCCTGGTGGCTAGGACCCCAGACTTTAGCTCTCCTCAGCCTCCCTCCCTAAAGGACCCAAATGAAGGCTCCAAGAAGTAAAGTGATTTAAGGCCATACTGCCAATTAGTGGTGGAGTTGGGAAGCAAGTATATGTTTGGATCCTTATTCCCAAATCCCCTAAGTTCTCCTGGGGACCCAGGTACTCAGTCCTCTACTAGACCTTGTCTCTAACCCCAGACACCTACCACCCAGCCCTTATTCCAAGGATCTAGACTCCAGCCCCAGGTACTTAGCCTTCAACCCCAGGACCCTGTCCAGTCCCAGAGACCTTTCCCCAGTTTTCCCCACCCATTCTGTCCTCCTTTACCTGCAGTGTAGGTAAAAGGCAGAGTTGCTAGTTCCCCCGCCCGCTCCATGAAGGCCGCAAGCTTTGGACACCAAAATCGGTGGCTCACATCATCTGGGCATCGCCTCCAGTCAGCCTGGAGACAAGCCTCTCCACAATACAGGACAGCACTGCACTGGGGGCTGGGGACACAGGGGTGGTATGCACCTAATGTTGATCTCTGTAAGTCCTATCTGCTGTCCATCTGCCCTGCAGCTGCCTATATATCATTTGATCTGTTTGTCTTATACCCTCTAATGGTCTGTAATAGCTTGCTTGTTTCATCTCACTGTGTCTGTCTGCTAGGCCCCCCACCGGCCTGCTTTCTCTCTGCCTGACTGTTGGGGGTCTTCCTCTCCATCTTTGCAGGCTGCTCACCATGGTGTTAGCTTCACTTCAAAGCTGTGCCTGTGACAAACATGGCAGATTCGAGCCCGAAGGGAGGCAAAGGTGAAGCCTGGCCGGGGACCCCATGTCCGCATTGGGGTCTTGGCTAACTTCACGCCCAGCCTTGGGACCAGGGTCTTCAACTCTCTGAATGGGGGTGGAGATGGAATCAGGCTTGGGGGCTCAGGAGTCCAGGTCCCAGGTCTCCCCACCCTCAGAAACCAGATTTCTGTACCGATGCAGCTGGGTGTCTCCCACAGTAAGCTGTCGGGGCTTTCGGGGGTCCCCAGAGCCCATGGGGCAGGCCATGCTGTGGCAGAGGAGAGCGTAGGCCCGAGGAGCCAGATTCTCGGTCCCTGAGCCCTGGCCTGCACTCCCCTGCGCTCCATCCATTAGCAGATCAATGCCCAAGATGATGCCATGTTCATCTGTCACCATTAAAAGGCAGGAAACGTGCAGAGGAGCAGCCTCTGGGGAAAGAGGAAAAAGTTGGAGGTGGGGGAGAAGGGCGCTATGTGAGACAAAGATGGTCAGGGTCAGGGGTACCAAACTCAAATGTCTACAGGGTCTAGGCGAGTATCCTCAATGAGGAGAGGGGACTAGGTAGAGAGGTCATGCCTCGTCTAAACGGGATAGCTGCTACACAGTACTAAAATGTGCTACCATGCAGAAGTGGAGGCTGGTGGTCAGGACTCTAGGTTTTTCTTGGGAAGATGTGTAAATCCAGTTTTCTGGATTTTTTTTCTTTCAATGTTTAAATGTTGACATTAAAAAACACTGTGGGTTGGGCTGGCCAGTTAGCTCAGGTGGTTAGAGCGTGGTGCTGATAACACCAAGGTCTAGGGTCTGATCCCTGTACCCACCAGCTGCCAGATTGGCCTGAAGACCACCACTGTGTGCCTCCTAACTAGGTTCTGAGTGGCAGGGGAGGGCTTCAGAAGGGGAGTCTGGCTGGGCAGAGCCAGCCCTGGATTCTTACCACTCCTCCATCCCTTCCTCTTCTCAGGACCTGTTTCATCCTCTGCCTTGTCCTCTCGGCAGCCATCGTGACCACCTCCTCCCTCCTGCTCAGCTTCCTCTGGCTCCCCTGGAGGGCTTGCTTCCTGGGGGGACTCCCTGCTGGCTGGGGCTGACTCCCTGTCCTTCTCCGGCTCTACCTTCTCTGTGCTTGCACCCTCCTCTCCATTCTCTTCTTTATCTTCCTCTTCCTCCTCCTCCCCATCCTCCCCATCCTCTAGGCTGACAAAGCTGATATAGGGGCTCAGGTCTTGCAGGTGGAGTGGAGGCTCCTCTCCCAGGAGCCGGGCAGCTCCCAGGCCTGGTCCAGGGCCTGGGTCTGCCCCCTGCCCCAGGCTGATGCCCACACTACGGTTGGGCAAGACATGGAGCACCCAAAGGGCAGGGTCCTGGGGCAGCCTTCTTATCTGAGCTTCCAGCTGCCGCCAGCGGCTCTCAAGGCTGGCTCCGACAGCCCGGCGCTCTGCCACGAACTTGCGGAACCAGCCAAAGAGCAGAGCAGCGAAATCAAGGAACTCGTCGCGGTATCCAGACACAAACTCCATGTCTTCAGGGGCACTGGGTCTGGGCCCAGACTGAGCAAAGGAAGAAATAGATGGTGAGGGACAGGGTAGCAGTAAGAGAGTTTGGGGCTGGGCCACAAAATGGGGGAGGGGAGGGGTTTGAGGGTCACTTAGGGTGGGACGTAGGGATGAGTGTTAGGAGCTGAGAATAGGGTTTTCAGGACTGAGGATGGGAGTTCAGGGATGAAAATGAGAGCTTCGACCTGAAAGTGGGCGATTAGGGTTGAAGATGACCACCCAGGGATGAGATGGTATTTGGGGCTCAAAACAGGATTCAAACATCAAAAGTAGGGTTTGAATTACGGATAGAGATGAGGGAGGGCTAATCCTACTGGGAAGCGTAGGGTGAGAATTTTGGATCCCTCTGTGGGGTGCGGAAAGAGAACAGGAGCTGGGGTGTCCTCTGGGCTTGGATTGGTTTGGCGCTGAGCCACAGTAGACCCACCCGGGCCGCCCCACTCCTCCGGTACCTGCAGCCGCCACCACTTTTCGAAGGTAAATACCTCGGGGAAGGGGCGATGGTGACGTCAGGGCTGCCCGAGCCCACGGCGCGCCCGTCGGGTGGCCACGCCCCCAGGGGATCGCGCGTCGCGGGTGGCGGCCCGGCCGGTGTGTGCGCGGCTGGATGCCAGCCCGGCGGCTGTCCCGACCTCTTCACTTCGGTCTGGTGACTGGATTCCGCAGCATCTAGAGGCCGGCCCGAGGAAGTGAGAGCGTCTTGGAGGAGGGGGAGGTTCACGGGTCCGCGGACCCACCTGGAGCGGCCGGCGGGGGCGGACGTGCCGGCACCGAACCGAGCCAGCCCGTCGGGCCGCGGTCCGGCGGTCCCGTCTCTCCCCGCCGCCCGACTTCTCTTTCGCTTTCTTCAGACATTCCTGGCGCCCCCTGGACCGAGGCCCTGGGCCCGGTGCGGGGGCGCGGGG
>NW_007726680.1:259438-266374 GCF_000696425.1 Galeopterus variegatus | reverse complement strand
CCCGACCGCACGGGCCGTTCGCCACGGCGCGAGCTCGAGCGCGGGAGGGCGGGAGGGCGCCGCCGCCTGCCGTGCTTGCCCAGCCGGGACTCAGCGCCGACGGCCGCCGTCTCCTCCAGAGTCGCCGGCAGGCGGGCGGGGGAAGCGACAGCCGCTGAGACACCGACTGGACGTCACACCGCGGAGCCCGTCTGGGAGTCAGGGCGAGGCGGCTCCATCCCCCCAAACTCCGCCGAGCCCCGAGATGAGGCGGGTCTGGGGAGCCGGGGCCCGCGCGCTCCTACTCCTCCTGCTGGCGCTGCTGCCTCCGCCAGGTTAGTCAGCGGCGGGGCCGGGGGTTCAGATCCCCGAGCCCCGGGGAGGGAACGAGTAGGGGGAGGGGACACTAGGGCCGCGGAGTTGAGTTGGGATGAAGTGCGTAGCCGGGTGCTGCCAGGGTTCCCAAGGCGGCGGAGAAAAGGGGAAGGCCAGCGGGGCTGGGGACAGGCTGAGGGACATCTGGGTCCTGGGGGAATTATGGACGTTTGGGGGTTTTTGATGTGTGGGTTGAGCCTGGGGGTCGGACCCCGGGGTCTAGGGGAGAGGCTGCAATGAGCAGCGGGTTGGACGCTAAGTAACAGCGGGGGCCGGGGGCTGGGGCGGGGAGACCCTGGGCCTGGGGAACTGTGCCGACCACCTCTATCCCGCTCAGGCGATGGGAACGAGGGCAGCATCACCGGAAGTTGTCCCTGTGACAGGATATTTTCTTCTGACTCCCCCCCATCGGCTCAAATCATGGATCATCTCCAAAAACACCTAAAAGCCTACCATCGCTGTCCACGCTACATCAGGTAATTTTCTCGTCTGCCCCTGGGACGGCGGCGCCTGCACAGTCCCTCCCTACCAGGTGCCTCCAGGACCCCGTCTGGTCAAACCTGAGTTTGTTCTGTAGGGACCTAACCCCCTCTTCGGGTTCTGTTTGCCCCAGTTCTCTTCATCTTCATTTCTCTGTCCCACCTACCTGGGGATTTCCCAGTGCAGTCCTAGCAGAAAGCTCTTTCTGGGGATGACTACAGTCCCCTGGAATGAGGAAAGAGCTGGGGAAGGAAAAGGAGGAGCCGCAGCTGAGACCAGGTTCTTCCTTTGCAGGTTCCAACTACCTCTCCGGAGTGTGTGTGGGGGCCCTGAAGACCGGTGGGTTCGCAAATTGATTGGCTGCTTTGATGGCAAAGGTGAGAGTTTGCCCCCTATTCCCCAGGCTCTGCCTCAGTGGCCTCCACCATACAATTTTCTTTGCCTCGGCCGTTTTCCTTCTGACACCTCACATTCCTAGAACCTTCTGGTACTGTCACTGAAGTCCCTGTACCAAAGCAAACATCACTCACCATCACCTTCATGATGTTTACTGATTGATTGTATCACGTGTACTACAAGTATTATTTTCTTAATATTTTTCTTGAAATCAAGGCACTATTTTTATTTTCCACTATTTTATTATGAAAATTTAGACATATACAAAAGTTGAAAGAATTGTACAATGAACCACCTAGATTCTACAATATTTAATTTATATATATTAGGGTACTTCAAAAGGTTCATGGAAGAATTCCTATTAGCTTTTAATTCTATTCTTCCATGAACTTTTTGAAATACCTTCATATTTACATTTTACATATTTACATAATATTTACATAATATAGCAAACATATTTTAAAACATAGATTTTATAGTATTTTACTATATTTTCTTTATTATACATCCATCTATCTATCCATCCATCTAGCCATCATAAATCCACCTTATTTTTTGATGTATTTAAAAATAAGTAGCAGGCATCATTATACTTCATCTCAAAACATTTCAGCATGTGTATTAAATAGAATTCCATATTTTATTGCTCTTAAAAAATTTTTGAGGTAAAACTTAAATACAATGAAATGAATAAATCTTCGTTTTGTTTGTTTTGGTGGCTGGCCACTACAGGAATCCAAACCTTTGACTTGTTATAAAACTGTGCTCTAACCAACTTAGCTAACGAGCCAATCCTAAATGAATAAATCTTGTCTACATAAACCAGTTCTGAAAAACTTAAATAGCAACTTGCCCCATGTAATAACATCTGTGAAGTCACAAACTTGACGCACTGGTTGTATTTTTCTTCTAAAATAAATACAACCATTAAAATACAAAGTGTTCTTCCATATCCTAGCTAAAGTTGTCTGGTGTAGCATTGGTGGTACCATACTGCCCTTCAGACTATTTCACCCTACCTTATTTCATTTAATTCTCCCAGATACCTTGGCTTCACTTTACAGCTGAAAGAAATGAGTCCCGGAGAGGTTGGAGTCAAGGGGCAAGGTCACACAGCCACTTTGTAGCAGAGCCAGGGTTCCAACCCAGGTCTCTTGACTTCCCACTTTCCAGCACCTGCTTGTCCCAGTGGTTGCATCTTGTGGTTTGCTCACTTCCTTGTCCCTCACCATTCCCCTTTGCCACTGCCTTCCTCTCCTGGCCTTCAGCTGTCCCTTTGATGTTCTTTCTGACCCACTCCCCTTCCTTCTGTTGGGGCTCAGAACATGATACCCCCAAATATGGTATCTTGGCAATTGAGAAAACTGCAGAAGCAAGACCTTCTCCTGATCTTCTTCTACCTTTCTGTGTGACAGCTGGCCATAAAGGAATTTTCTGACCCACCTCACCTTAAAGTAGGTCATAAGACCCTCACTTCAGAGGGGTCCTGCCTTATACCTGGAGGCCAAGAAGAATCTGAATATGCATTACTGCCCTCTCTCCACCCCCCCCCCAGCTTATTAGCATTAGAACATACCCTTTTTGTTCAATAATACTACACAATTATCCAATCTTTATTGAACCTAAGCATAAAAATACCCCATTTTCCCTGGGTCTTTGAGTCTTCATTTCTGAAGGCTCCTGTGTCACATAAGACTTTGATTAAATAAATTCGTTATGCTTTTCTCTCTTAAAGTAGGTCATAAGACCCTCACTTCAGAGGGGTCCTGCCTTATACCTGGAGGCCAAGAAGAATCTGAATATGCATTACTGCCCTCTCTCCACCCCCCCCCCAGCTTATTAGCATTAGAACATACCCTTTTTGTTCAATAATACTACACAATTATCCAATCTTTATTGAACCTAAGCATAAAAATACCCCATTTTCCCTGGGTCTTTGAGTCTTCATTTCTGAAGGCTCCTGTGTCACATAAGACTTTGATTAAATAAATTCGTTATGCTTTTCTCTCTCTTTTTTTTTTTTTTAAAGATGACTGGTAAGGGGATCTTAACCCTTGACTCGGTGTTGTCAGCACCACACTCACCCAGTGAAATAACCAGCCATCCCTATATGGGATCCGAACCCGTGGCCTTGGTATTATCAGCCCTGCACTCTCCCAAGTGAGCCATGGGCCGGCCCATGCTTTTTCTCTTGTTAATGTTTTTTTTTTTTTTTTTGTTATCAGGGTGTCAGCCATGACCCTTGTGATGGGTGAGGAAAAGATATTACTTTTTCGCCCCTACACCTTTATCTGCTTCTTCACCTTTTCTCCTGAAAGCCCTGATTCCTCACTTCTTTCCTCTCCAGAATGTGGAAGCGCTAATTCAAAGAGTCGGGAGCATTTACCTCCCCCCAGCACCCAGATTCCTGAGCCCACAGGAATTCCTGATCCTTCAGACATGGGCCGGACATACCTGCCATCCTCCCTGCACCCCACCCTTCTACCAGCAGCACCATCCTTGGACAAAGAGCTCACCAACCTCAATGAAACCACCACTCCCATTGTGGGCCACAGTCTGGGAGTTGGACCTGAGGCTGGGGAGAACCAGAAGCAGCTGGAAGAAAATGCAGGTTTCGCAGCTGGCACATCAGCCATGGTGCCGGTGTTGACCCTCCTGGCCATTATCTTCATCCTCACTGGAGTCCTCCTCTATGTGCTGTGCAAGAGGAGGAGGGAGCAGTCACTGAAGTACTTTCCAGGTAAACTGGACCTCTGAACCCCTCCCCCAGGGACCCAAAGACTTTCTGGTAGGGATCCTAACCCCAGTAGCTTTCAGGTGGCTAGAAATCTGACCCAGGTACACAAATATTAAGGCTCTCTGCATCATGGACCTTCCATGGGTTGTGAGGAAAGAGTTAGCCAGAGACCAGAGAGGAGAGGGAGCCATCACAGGCCCAGGACCAGTGCTTGGCCTTCAAAGCCAGGCAGTGAATGCTTGTAACAGCATCAAGGAGGTGAGAGGCTGGCTGGCAGCTCACATGGAAGAGTGTAGTGCTGATAACACCAAGGCCAAGTGTTTAGGTCCCTGGATCCCTGGACAGGTCAGCTGCCAAAAACAAAACAAACAAAAAGGCTGGCTCGTTACATCTTTGGCTAGAGTGGTGTGTAACATCAAGGTCAAGGGTTCAGATCCTCATACCAGCCAGCTGCCAAAAAAAAAAAGATGGCAGCTAGACCAGGCTAGTGGGAGATGAAGCTGTGGAGGAAGGTGAGGACTGTTCATTCAATTCACAAATCTTTATTGAGCACATACTATGTACCAAGTCATAGGATTAATGTCTTGGAGTCCGATTCCTTAGTTAAGCAATCACCCCCACCCCCTCCAACTCCCCTTGATCTCAGAGCTCATCTCTCAATCTCTTTATCCTTTCCAGATTCGCAGCTTCATTATACACCTGTGACACCAGACTCCAACGCCTGAGCCAAGAATGGCAGCTTGTGATGGTAGAGATTGTGACTTTTTATAAGTATTCTATGTAATTAATACAATAGGCAAATTTGTGGCATATGGTGGGCACTCTATACATATCTGTTGTTTAATATTTGACTAACCAGCTACTGCCCTCTTAGATACCCCCATTTAAAAAAAATATATATATAATCTGCCTTTTATATTGAGTAATGATAACTTGTACAAATTCTGTGTTTTTTAACTACTAAAAATTATTTTTATAATTATTGACTCTTCTTTCTGCAGACATTGGACTCAGGCCCATGTCCCCTTACCATGATTCCTGACATCAGCTTCTGTGCTAATGATTCCCCCTTGTCCCAAGTCTCTCTTCATACTACACGAGCTGTTCCTCCCCAACCGTACTCTTCTCCTGCCTCCTCCCCCAATCCCACAGTGAAGGCCTGGGCTTTCCCACCCACCCTCATCAGTAGCTGCTGTGCTGCCGATGCTGTACAGTCTGGTTTTACTTCCTCAATCACTTGCATCATTCATATATACTCCAATGAGAATCAGATCTCCTTGTTTTTGTTGTTACTGTTTTTATTATGAAAACCCTTAGTTCTTGTTTTTGTCTTTTCTAATGAAGAAGAATGTATCTTCATTGGGCCAAGTGTGCAGGAAGCCTGGGGCAGTGACATGAAATACATGAAGAAGTGGGTTAGGTGTCTGAATCTCCATCTCCTGTCTGAGCTTGTTGGCATATTTGTCAAGTGCCGAGCAGGAGCACTGTGTTGGTGAAGCCAGGAGATAGCTGTGGGAAGGCTGGGCTTTAATTTCTTCATCCCCACCTTTTGCTCCTTTGTCCTAGTATACTCTGACCAGGAGGGCATGTATGTATCGGCCCATGTTTCCCATCCTACAGGTTCCCAGGTTCTGTTCTGCAGGTGATGGTCTCCCTCCAAGCTATCGATCAACCTTCTTGGCCTAATTCTCCAGCATCTGCTCACAGGTTCGGGCCACATCACCGAGCTTGAGGCGGGCATAGTCCACTCGCTTCAGAGCCATCTGACAGTCCTTCCTTGAAGAGTAGCTGGAGCCCTCATGGGGCTGCCCTGTGGCCACCTACAGGACAGTTAAGACAGCTCGACGGAGCAGGGACTCTTGCCCATCTCCCAACCAGGCATCAGATCTCCTGTCTCATTTCTTTCCTGAGTTTGAATCCGTTATGCTACATGGTAACAGGGTGACCTAGAGCAAATCATTTAACTTCTGTTAACCTCACCCGTAAAATGGGGGTGACAATAACTACTTCCTAGAGTTGTAGGATTGATAAGATAATGCAGAGTGTCTGGCACACTGTAAAAATTAGTAAATGGAACAACTTCAGAACCTTCTCGATCCTGTCCCTTTTCTCAGGATGTAAGCATCTGGGGCCTCATGCCCCTGAGGTCAGGCCAAATTTCTCAGGACAAAGTAAGTTCTGTGGCTTTGGCACTGTTTACACACCCGGGCACTTCCCATCCAATGGCTCATGTGATGCTACCCCAGTGAGGTAGGCAGGGCCACCTTTAATGCGTTCCTTTTAGAGAAAAATACCGGCCCTGGAATGGTGGGGTCTTGCCAGGGTCATCTGGCACGCTCGGGGGCTGATGCCTGCTTGGGAGGCCTGGTTCTGTCCAGTGCCTGGGACCTACGAAGGCTAAGGGTAAGGCGGAGAGCTGGGGTCTGCGCCCAGCACCTCCCAGACACACCCACCTGGGTGAGGTAGCGGATCTGAGCCGACAGCTCCGCCTCCACGTGTTGCACCGAAGCGGTGAAGGCCGCCGCCTGCCGGTCTAGAAGCCGCTCGTTGGTTTTTTCCTTGGACAATTCTAGGATTACCGTACCTGCCAGGGCGGAGAGAGGGCGGGGCTACCTGGAGACCACCGGCATAGCTCCGCCCCCACCCGCCCCCCGCCTCGCACTTTGCGGGCGCATGCACTTCGGGAACCTCCCCAACCCCGCTCCTAGTCTCCGCTCAGCGCATGTGCGCGAGGCTTGGTCTCACTCGCTGCCTGCCGTCCCGTCGCCGCACACCGAACCTGCATTCTGAAGGATGGCGCCGATTTCCCTTTCGATATCTTCCAGGGCGCGTAGTCGCTCGTTCGCCAGGCTGTAGGTAGCCATTGTCACTCTGGGATCCGTCACGGGACTTTCTCCTGCGAAATGCAACGCTTGAGCCCGGAAGTGGCTATAGGTTTGCGCCTGCGCGGGGGGGGGGGGGGGGGGGGC
>NW_007726680.1:225601-259362 GCF_000696425.1 Galeopterus variegatus | reverse complement strand
GGGGGGGGGGGGGGGGGGGGGGGGAGGCACTCTAGCCGACGCTGCAATTCCCAGGATGCTCTGCGCAGGGTCGCCCTTCTGGGTCCACTTGTGGTGAACTACAACTCCCAGGGTAACCTGCGCCTGGCTGGGTCTGCGCCTACACCTCCGGACCCCCTGTGGTGAGAGGTGATATTGAACTATCCCCTAAGCTGAGGCCATTCACACCTGCCCACCTTCATGACACTGTCTTATGGCCTGTATTTAATTTATTCTACAAGAATTTATTAAGCTTCTGCTGACTGCTAGGTGATGATGGTGGGAGTTCTGGGCTATTCCTCCCGATTGGATGCCATGGGCCCTTTGTCGGCCCACCCAGCTTGAGGAAAGCTTGACTTGGTGAGTGTTATGTTATTTTCCCTAGCGCTTCCCCCTGACCGTGAGTTCACCTGGAACACAACTATCGATATGTTCTCAGATGTTGGCTCCTTCCAGCCTTTTCCCCTTTCCCTTTCTGGTTACCTGTTACGTGCTGGACTCTGAGGATAGAAAGATGAATAAGGTGGACTCTCCTGTGATAGTGGGATAGGTGTTTTGTAGAGATATGCTTAGGGTGTATCTCAAGGAGCAGAGAAAGGATACTCGGAGGAAGTGCTGCTTGAACTGAATCTTACCGGGTTAACTAGGTGGATGAGAGGTTGGAGTGGAAAAGGGAAAGAAACAGCATAGGCAAGAGCGTGGTGCTGTGAAGGGGCTTAGCACATTTGGAGTCCAGCAAGGGGTTCAGTTTGCCCAGAGTGAATAGAGTGTGGTGATGGTTAGGTGTGACAGTGTTGAAACTGGAGGGGGGATCCCAGTCAGGAAAAGGCTTGCAAGCTAAGAAATTTGGACTTTATTCTGAAGGCATTTGGGGAGTCTTTAAAGGATTTTTAAGAAGTGTGTTTTGAGAAGATTTACCTTTTTTGAAAGATCACTCTTGACAGTTTATAGAAGATCATGAAGAATAAAACCAGTTTGCACAGGGTTAGCAAGTGAGTGGAGACTTGATGGGTCAAACATTTAACTATATCCTTCCCTAAATCCTAGTAAAATAACAAAGTTATTTTAAAAAGGGGCCTTGGTCTGGCTGGTTAGCTCAGTTGATGAGAGCATGGTGCTGATAATACCAAGGTCCAGCGTTTGATCCCTGTGCCGGCCAGCTACCGAAAAACAAAACCAAAAAGGGGTCAAAGAGAAAGAGAGAAGCAAAACTTTAGATAGAAGCTGGAAAAGAGAGACTAAGTGGTAACTGATTTAGCAGTGAAGAGGCAACCAAACCAGCAGTTAAGACAACTTAGAAGAACCTGATTGACCCTTAAATTAGTGACATTGCATACAACTGGCATGAAGGTGATACTAAAATTGGGAGGATTATTTGAAGTAGTTGAGACTGCCAAATGTCCTTCTTGACTTCATATATCGTGGCAACTACTCTCCCCCAACCTATCAGAATACTGGAGGTTTCTTTGATGGAGATGGAAGACAGGGTTTTTTAGCTTGGAGGGCAAGCTGGTCACAGTACTGCATTGAAAACAGAGGTTAAATGAAAGTTTATATAGTGAGTGGTTTCTAGAACTTTGGCAGCCAGGCTTATACAGTCATGTGCCAGATAATGACATTTCAGTCAACAATGGACCGCATATACAATGGTGGTCAGAACAATAGTTCTGTTAATAATATAACATATAGCCTAGATGTGAAGTAGGCTACATCTAGGTTTGTGTAAGTACACTCTATGATGTTTACACAATGATGAAATTGCCTAAAGATGCATATCTCAAAACGTATCTCTGTTAAGTGACACGTGATAGTACTTCCCAGGTCAGAGACTGGAAGACTTTTCTCCAGGGAATTTGATTAGTCAGAGAAAAGACTTAAGGTGTTAACATCAGGGGTTCTCCAACAAAGCAGTTAGCCAGATCACTGCATAATGAAACTCACAGTTGCTAAGTCCCAACTGTGTACCTGGAACTTCTAGTCAACTTAGCACCTCACTCTTAAATATCAGCAGACAGCAAAGGATTTCTAGATATTTGAAGAAATTTTCTAACATGAATGACAGAGTCCAAAATCAATGGGGGAAAACAGCAAGTATGTATATATATATATATTTAGTGGCTGGCCAGTATGGAGATCCGAACCCGTGACCTTGGGGTAATAAGGCTGTGCTCTAACCAACTGAGCTTACCAGCCACCTAGAACAACTATTGAAGCTCTTAGATCCATCACAAGTTTGAAGAGAAATTGAGGAACTCCCCCAGAAAGTAAAGCAAACGAAAAGAGATGGCATATGGGAAAGAAAAGAAAAGAAAAGAAAAAAAGTCCAGGAAGCTTAAAGTTTAGAAGAAATCACAGAGAAAATGAAGGAGAACAAAGGACTTGTGTTTCCAGATTGAAAGGGCCCATCAAGTGCCCAGTGTAAAGGAGGAAAATAGATCTGCACATTAGAACACCAGGCTCGTACTTGCTTTGGCGGCACATATACTAAAATTGGAATGATACAGAGAAGATTAGCATGGCCTCTGTGCAGGGATAACACGCAAATTCGTGAAGTGTTCCATGTTTTTTTTTTTTTTAAAGAACACCAGGCTCAAAGAAAAAGGTCTTGCAAAAGTTTCCAGAAAGAAAACAGACCACATGCTAAGGATCAGCGGTCAGGATGGTGCTGGGCCTTTTAGTAGTAACACTCCACATGAGAAGACGGTGGAGTAACGCCTTCAGCATTTTTGGAAAAAGTGATTTCCCATCTAGAATTTTATGCTCCAGCTGTGTTAGGGCGAAGGCTAAAAATGCAATGACCCAAAATAAAACTTAGTTTTTTCTCATAAAACAGTTCAGTGTGGGTAGGTTAGTGTGCTCCACACATCACACAGGGATCAAGGCTAGCAGTGCAGTTCTGCCATCCTTTAGGGTCTTATACTGAAAAGTGTGGTATGCAAACCAGCAACATCGGCATCACCTGGAAACTTGTTAGAAATCAGAATCTCAGTTTCTGCCCCAGGCCTACTGAATCAGTATATGTGTTTTAGGATCCCCAGGTGATTTATATTCATAGTAAAATTTCAGAAACGCTGCTCTAGGGCATTATTTGTGTTGTCAAACCTGTATTGCTCCCATCCCTGGGCTGCAGCTGGCAGGAAAGGGGAAGAGAAAATGGGCAGAGGCACTTCTGTCTCAGAGGTCTCTAGGAGCTGGCCCATATTGTTTCTACTCAGATTTCATTGAAGAAAACTTAGTCAGATGTCCTCACCTAATTCTGGGGTTCTGGGAAATCCAGTCCTTACCTAGGTGGCCAGCTATTATTCTGTCACCATGGAAGAATAAATTTTAGGAGATATCGAGAGTCTCACAAAACCGGAGACTCAGTTACGAAGGTGAAATAAAGACATTTTGGTATGTACGAAGTCTCAGAATTTTTCTCTTCTGTGCCCCCTTTCTCTGGAAGGTACTAGAGTTAGACCAGAAGAAAAAGATATGGGATTCAGCAACTAAGGCTTTCAACTCATGAGAGGTAAACAGGAACCCTGGGGTTATGGCTAAGGGAAATCCAGGGCAGTAGGCACGAAGAACATTCAGTTCAGAATGGCATAGGTTAGAAGTATCCTGGAGAGGTTTATTCAGGGAGATGAAAGAGATTAACATTGTTTTGTTTTGAATGAATTGATTGGATATATAGGCTTTTGGAGAAGAGTATAGGCCTGGATTAGTGATAAATTCAGAGAATAAGCACATTAAAAATGGCAGTTGTTTTGGGAAAACAAAGTTGTGCAAGAAGAAAAAGGTAATCATAACGTACACATGACTCGGCTATGAATAACATATACATAGGCTTAATTAAATAGTGAATATTGATCTAACCCCAATTGATATAATTCTCTTGGGAGTACAGGGTGTGGGGAAAGGATGGAAAGTGTTCTGTGGTGGGGCAGGGGGCAAAAGTGAGCTCAAGCTTCACGTTATATGGTGGGAAGCCAGTAGATGACACTTAAAACAAAAATCAAGAAGTGGCACAATAGGCACGTTTAGAGATATGGAGGTAAATGCCAAAGGAAACATCTAAAGGAGGTGAAAGTAGTCTCTGAGAAGAAGGTAATTAGAGGGGAAAGGGAGTCTGCTTTTTATTGTAGTAGGTCTTGTAGTACTATTTAACTTCTTTTTTTTTTTTTTTTTTTTTTAAAGATGACCGGTAAGGGGATCTTAACCCTTGACTTGGTGTTGTCAGCACCACGCTCAGCCAGTGAGCGAACCGGCCATCCCTATGTGGGATCCGAACCCGGGGCCTTGGTGTTATCAGCATCACACTCTACCGAGTGAGCCACGGGCCGGCCCCTATTTAACTTCTTAAACTATGTGCATATATAACTTTGAAAATGAAAAGTAAATTTAAAAAGAACAAAAAGTGGGAGAGGAAATAGAGATGCACTTTACTGTGAAAGAGACCTAAGAGTGGAGGGGAGTTTTTCCTTTTTTTTTTTTTTTTTTCCCTCTCTCTTTCCCTCCCTTCCTTCAATGGAAGAGACTTTCGTGGGTTTATTTACCATGGAGGAAAATCTGGTACAGAGAGACAGAGGTTGAAGGGAGGGGAGTGGTATGATGAATCCAGGTCTTCGAGTTGCAGGGAGGGGAGTGATCTGAGTACAGGTGGAGGAATTAGCATTGAATGAGAGAAGGCATCTTTTTTTTTTTTTTGTCTTTTTTCGTGACCGGACGGATCGCTCGCGCCCGTACCGGACCGGGACTGGCAACGGGATCGCAGCCCTCGGTGTTGCCCCCGCACCTTGCTCAGCCAGTGAGCGGCCGGTCTGTATGTGGGATCTGAACCCTCGGTGGGAGCGCCGCTGCGCTTCCCAAGCGGCGCACTGTAGCAGTGCACCACCGGGCCGGCCAGAAGGCATCTTAACCTTGGTTGTGTAGGAGAATTGGTGTAGATGTCAGTGTTTGTCAGCAAGAGGTGGGAAATTGAAATTATTCCTCATTGTCTAATCTCTGTGAAAAATAGAAGTCACTGTGAGCATGAGGAAAGTGGAAAATTAAGTGAGTAGGACAGGAGCAGGAGAGGCAGGTGACTAGGGGACGTGGAGAGGGACAAAGAGTTATCAGGTATTGAGGACCCAGCCTAAGTTAGAGACCATAAATGTTTAGTGACCCGAAATCCATACCTAGTGCCTAGCACAGTGTTGACATCTAGGATGTGTTCAAAAATATTTGTTGAATGGATGAATAAGTGTGGTTGTATGATTTCTCTCTGGCAGTGCACATCAACCCTGTGTCAGAGCAGAGAAGGGGCAGGGGAGATAGTTGGACAGATCTAAGGGTGGGGTCTGAGAGCACTTATTGTGAGGAAAAGTTGAGTGTGCTGATGAAATAGTGGTTGACATGATGATCTTAAAGCATAGGCTGGAAAGAAAAGTGTCAAATTATGAGAAAACAGAAGGGCCAAGAGCTTTGTGACAAAAAACCAAGAAGCCATAAAAAAGTGATTATAATTGACTACATTAAAATAAAAAATGTGTGTATTATTAAAAATACTAGAAGCAAAAGTAACAAAGAAGAAAAAGAAAAAGCGGAATAAAAAGAAAAAACTACTGGAAGAAAAATGTTTTGGAACTAGATAAAGGTGATGGATGCACAACACTGTGAATGTACCAAATGACATTGAATTGTACACTCTAAAATAAAAAAACTATGCTGCCACCACCCCAGAGCCCCACCAGGGTCCTGAAGCGTGGGGCCGGGGGAAGCTGAACCCAGCCGCAACCAGGTAGAGCACCGAAAGCACCATTTGCATGCAGGTAGCCCACCATGGCCACCTCAATTGCCATGGCTGCTGCAAAAGTGGCTAGTGTCTATAGTAGCAGTCACAGCAACTATGCAGATGGCATGCCACACTCTCAACTGCATTGACACAAGGAAAGGCACCAGTGGAGACCAAAAAAAAAAGAGGCCCTTTCCACAAAGCACACTCCAGAGTAATAGTAGCAGCATCTGATTTATGATAATAGGGGAGGACTTCATCACACCTGTCTCAGTACTGGACAGATCATCTAGACAACAAACCAACAGAGGAACAGTTAATCTATCAGATGGAGAGAACAAATCTATGGTTATTAGAGGTGGGAGGGGAAGAGGATGGGGCGATTGGATAAGGGACATAAAGAAGTATGATTTGTAGCAATGAATATGCTAAAAAAATTAAAGAAACAAAAAAGAACTAGGTACAAATTCAAAAGACATGACAAACTGGGGAAAATATTTTCAAAGTATACAACAGAGCTAATTTCTTTAAAATATAAAGCGTTCTGAGAGTACATTAAAAAAAGAACAGTTTAATAAATTGAGTTAATCTCACTTGTAATCAAAGAAATGCAAATTAAAATTAGGATAATACTATATTTTACCTGCTAGATTAGCAGTAATCAAAGTGATGTTCACCCTCTTTGACCCAGCAATTCTACTTTTAAGAATTTGTCCCACAGGTACACTTCACATGTACAAATAGACATCTTCAGGTCCAATTATTGTAATATTGTTTGAATTAGCAAAATAGTGGACATTCTGCATGTTCATCTGTAGGAAACTGGTAAAAACAAATGACGTCTAGGCAATGGAAAGCTGTTCTTTAAGGAATGAGGTGGATCCGTGTGTATTGCTTAAGGAGCGCTCTCCTAGGTATACTATGAAGTGAAAAAAGCAAGGTGTAGAAGAGTTCCAAGTATGCTGCTATATGTTTTTAAAATAAGATAGTGAATATGTACATTCACATATGCATGACTGAATGTGAAGAACAGCTCTGGAAGGATAATCAAGGGGCTGGTGATAGTGATTGCCTCTGGAAAAAAGAACTGGAAGATTGGAGATGGGGGATAGAAGAGAGTCTTCACTCTTTACTGTTTTATACTATTTGGATTTTTTTTTTTTTTCCCCAAAAGATGACTGCTTCAAGGATCTTAACTCTTGACTTGGTGTTATCAGCACCACACTCTCCCAAGTGAGCCACGGGCTGGACCTGGATTTTTTTTTAACCATGTACATGTACTTTCTAAAAAACATTAAAAACATAAAAAGCTAAAAAAGCGGTGGCAAGGGAAGGGGGTTAGGGAGTAATTGGGTAAGGGACACAAAGTAATTATGATTTGTAATGATGAATATGCTAATTAGTATTGATTTGATTGTCACATACTATACACAAATACTGATAGTCGACTCTGTACCCCGTAAATATTTATAATCAAAAATAAAATTTTTAGAAAAAAACCAAAGCCAATGTTTCTCAAAGTGTGTGCTGATTAAAAATCCAGATTCATGGATTCTTTTTGGGACCTCCTGACTTAGAATGTGGGAAGGTAGTGCTGGGTACTCTGGATCTTTATTGTGTCTCCCAGAGGGTTCTGTTTCACCTGTGAAAGTTTGGAATCCATGGGCTTAGAGGTGAAGGAGCAGCAAGCTCACGGGAGTCAGAGGGGTACTGGAAGTGAAGGTTGTAGAGGGATAGTTCCTCCACATGATAAAGTCTAGGGTGTGCAGGGTAGGCTGCTACTGTGCTGAGGTAAAGCAAGGTCAGTGGCAATTTGGTGGCACATGAAGCCTGTGGGTAAAGAATGGTTTGTTTGCTGTCAGCCATAGCATGGACTAAAGGCCTGTGTGAGCTGCCCCGTCTGCCTCACCAGCCTCATCTGGAACTACTTTGCCTCTGGCTGTCTCTGTCCCAGTACATTTGGCCTCTTTGAGTCCCTGAAATTTGCCCTGTTCTTTGTTTTCACACATGATGTTGCCATTCCAGGATGCTCATTCCTGCATGGTCCCAACTCCTCGTCCTTCAGTTCTCTGCTTAAAGATCACTTCTTCCAGGGAAATCTGCCTCAAACCCAGCCTTGTCAGAACTCCCTGTCATGCATTCCTGTAGCTCTTGTACTTCTCTTTTGGAGCACAGATATATTTAATCATTTAGGAATAATTTAATGTTTGTTTTGGTTCTATTGCTACATCCCTATACTATGCCTGGCACATAGTAGGGACTCAAATCAAGCTTGTTCATGGAAAGAATGAAGGAGCCTTGAAAGAAAAAGGAGAGGAAGGTTGGGATACAGAAATGGGAGTGGGTGATGGAGGTGAGGAGTGTCTGTGCAGAGCTGCTAACTCCTCCCGCCCAGTCTGGGGCTTTGGCCAAGCATTAGGTAGACCCTGATGAGTGTCACAGAGCAGCATTAGGACATGGTTCCTAGGACTTGGGCCTGCAGCAGCATGACTCTTGGCTGCCCAAAGCATTGGCTTCTGTTAGAATGTAAGTACCAGACTCCACAGAGATGTCATGTGGCTTCTATCTGGTGAGGGCTGCACATGTGGTCCCACTGAGCCCAGGGAACAGACTGCTTGGGCAACCGTAAGGAGCAGTGGAAACGAACACAACTCAGTCACAGCAGGTCACAAAGTGGTCAGGTATGTCAGCTGCAACAGGGAAGAGCTGCCTTACCCAGCTCCCGAGAGATCTGGTCTGCAGGGAAGTTAGTTATTATTTCCCCTGTAAATGACTAAGTTTACCTTGTGGCTTTACCAAGATGTACCCTTGAGTTTGGACTGACCACATAGGTTTCGATGTTTACCTTGGAACATAGGGACAGCACAGTCATTCAATAAACACTTATTAATAGACTGTGTGTCAGGTGGCATTCAGGTGCAGAAAAGAGATTGGGGTCCCCACCCACAGGGTAACAGGATCATGGATGAGCACACTATACGCTCTTTATTTTTTTAAGTATTATTTATACATATTTATATATATTTATATGTAGATTTTTATATAAATCTTGCATGATCCTGACCTTCATGTAATATTCAATAATACGCTATAACACTATATGCTCTTTAAACACCACAGAGAAAATACACACACTCATGCCTATTAAAACATTTATTTTCTTCTTTATGCTCAGAAACAAAGAAATGGCCTCCCCTGACTCGAGGGTCTCATCTTGAAAGAATGGGAGGCAGAGATAGTGATGGGAGGGGGTTGTTGGTGTGAGGTTGAATGTGGGAGTTCTTTCTCCCTGCTTTCCCTACCATCACTCTTCTTTTTAGCATCCCCCTCCAAAAATTTTAGGTATGAACACAGCTTGCCACCCATTGGCGGGTTGGGGAAGCAAAGCTGTAGTGAAAATATTAATGCCCACTTTCAACAAGAGATGGGTCCAGTGCGTATCTTGGGGGGATGGGGGGAGAGGGAGCGAAGGGGTTGGTTGAGGAAGCTGCCAGATGGAGGGGAAGGGAAGAGAGGCTGGGACACCCCCAACAACAGTGGGGACCTTGGTCCTGCCCCTACCTCTCCCAGCACCCATCCACTCCCTTCTTCCAACCCCCTTTCCTAGCAGAATTGGTCGTCGTAGTCATCATCCTTCATCCCCTTCAGCCGAAGCCGGGCAAAGTCCTCAAACACAATGTCGTCGTCTGTGGCATAGCTTGATGGTGGAAAGGAGGGGGATGAGGTGAGGGCTTCTGACCCTTTTCTTGGCCTCCCGCTTTCCTCCCCAGGGACAGAGGAGTTAGAGCAGCAATGGGACTAGAAGTATTTGCAACAAGGGACAGTAGCAGGCAGCCTCACAAGGTTAAGTCATCTTGTTTGATGCCTCAACCACCCATCCCCCCAAAAAAGAAAAAACAGGAAGTAGCAGGTAGATTTGAATGTTACATGAATCTTTGTCCAAAGAGAATCAAAGTAGGGGGATAAGTTTCTTACTTGGTATCAAATTCAATGAGGTTGGTGTCCACCGGGACATCTGTTTCAGGAGCGGCTGAGGGGAGAAAGACAGAGGCTAGCTGGGTGGGTGGTACGAGAAGGACCAGCTTTTCTCCACAGGCCTGCTTCAGACCCTCCCTTCGGGGGCTTGGGGTGGGTGGCATGCTCACCTGACTGGGGTCTGGGGTGGGTGATGTGGTCATGGGGCTTGGGGTGCATAAGAACAAAAGGCAGCTCCACGGAGACATCCCTGGGGAGGGGGAGAGGTGGCATGAAGACGATGGCGACACTGGGCCAGAGAGAACCACTGTGACCCCCACCTGGGCTCCCCCACCACACTTACCCGCCTCGAGACACCACCAGCTTCACCTTGACCCTGTAGGACACCAGGATTCCCAGCACCTCCTTGTTGGCACCCTCCTTCACGCTGCAATTGAAGGGTGGGGAGAGTTGATCAGGGCCCATTGCCTTGTCACCCAGCCCACGCTTGGGGCTCCCATCAGGACTCTGAGCAGGACTACACACTTACACTAGCCCCAGGGCTCCAGCGGCATAGGGTGAAGCATGCCATGGAATCCCCCTGCTCAGAACCTTCCTGTGGCTTCTCACCTCTCGTGGTGAAAGCTCAAGTCAGCCTCACTGAACAGCCCTGCACTGGCTTGCTCTCATCAGGCCCCTGCCCTCACCTCCTACTCCTCTCCTCCAGGGCTGCTGTGTGGTTGTGCAGTGTGTACCCCATAGAGGTGCCAGTGGGGGTGCTCCCGCCAAACCTTGCAATTCCTCAAACACTCCACTGGTCCCACCCCTGAGTTTTTGTGCCTGTGCCCTCTCTGCCTGCAATGCTCTCCCAGCATGTCCACACTGCCTACTCGCTCTTGGTCCTTACTCAGAAGTCACCTCTGTCTTATGCCTTCCCTTGCTACCCTATTTAAAATTAACACACCCTCCTCCACCCTACACTTTATATCTCCCTTCTCTGCCTTGCTTTTTCTCCTTAACACTTGTCACTAAACTTGCTATATACTTTACCATTTATCTGATTTGTCTGTCCTCCCTTCCCTAGAATGTGAGAGGTTTTTTGTCTCTTCTGTTCCTGGCACCTATGACAGAGCCTGGCACACAGTGGTCACTGAGCCCCCCACCCCCCCTCACATGGTGCTGGAAGCCAGGTTGGTGTCCTCATGCTTGAGCTTGCCATCCAGGGCAAGACCGCGCTTTTCCCGGTTGTCGCTGAGCAGCGGGGTTATGGTGTACACCTTACAGAACGTGGAACTGGGAGACACCTGGTCACTGGGGTGGGGACAAGAGAACAGGACTCCTGGAGGGGCCAGGCTGGGTGAGAAGACAGCCTACCACCCCCAAGCAGCATCTGCCCCTTACGAGCCCCTTCTCTCTTAGGGCATAAGTCACAAGGGTTTTGGCTCAAGCTCCTCAAGAAAATTAACAGCTCTGAGTTACCCAGCTGTAGAGGGTATGCCCTTTTAAGTGGAGATGGTTCAGGGGGAATTCTAACCCCCTACCTCACATTATCCTGGTCCTACTTTTCTCCTTTAAGGCAGGGACTCAGGTCTGTTCTGATACTCACTCTTGTTCGAGCTGAGCCACGGGACACTTGTACTGGGCGGTGCTGAAGAGGCAGATGTCGGCATACTGTCTCACTGTGGGGCAGGGTGGAGTCAAGCAGCTCTGGATGGGGCACAGACTACCACCACGCCACGACTCCAGACCACATGGTGTGGGCCCCAGGCTCCAGCACACCACCACCACCCCCTACCCCTCTGACACATGGCCCTCCCCAAAACAATAAACACTGGCCCCATGTATTAGTCTGGAATAGTCTAAATTCTTTGTGCTGTGGTGGGTCTCCCACAGTAGGACATGGCCTGGGCTGAGATCACAGCAGAAGCCACTTTTGCAGTGACTCCCTCCCCTGAGACCCCCTTCCAGCCCCCTCCTCCTACCAGAGACTTTGATCTTCTTGACGGTCTTGGTGGAGTTGTTGGTGACATGGACATTGACACTGAGGGGTTCCCCGTGGTAGTACAGCTTTTGAAGGGAGGGGGTTGCGTGAATTGCATGTTTTTCACTGGTCCCATTGTTAGCGTGCTCCCCGACACAGACACATTGCTCTGCTCTCTAAACCCAAGCCCCTAGCAACGTTCCACATCCAGCCAAGGCTGCCTCCTTTAAAAACACCATCTTCGAGGGCCTTAGTCACGCCACCCCAACATGAGCAACCAGCACAGCGACGACCACCGAGCCGCAGCAAGAGGGGCCCTGGGTTCCCGAGCTGGGGAGGTAGGAGGTGAGGGCTTTTGCCACATCCCCCTGACACCTGCACCCAGTCCAGCAATGACCAAGCCACTGCTGGAAGCCCCTGGTCTCCCTTGTGGGAATGTGGGGGGAGCCACAGGCCTCAATCCCGCCCCAGCTCCTTTCTTCTTCTTCCATCACATTCCCTTCCCCTTTCCCCTTTCCTTCCCAACTGCTCTGCAACATCATAGAATGTAAATAAAAATTAATAAAAATAAAAACACCATCTTGACATGTGGTCCTGCCCCTCCCCCCCAGGGCCCGACCTGTGTTGTGACATCTCTGTCACCCTCTCACTCCCTACCTCCTTGTCCAGGGACGCCTCCAGGTGCAGGGATCGGTCAGACATGAGGAAGTGGCGTGTGGTTTCAGCAGAGGGCTGGGGGCCGGGCTTCTCTGGGGCAAACTGCACCTTTCGGATCACCAGTCGCACAGAGTTCCTGGGGTGGAGGTGAGACGGGTGGGAGAGGTTAGTCCTCAGATTCCCAAACCATGGCTCCCACCTCCTGGGGCTCCTGAAGTGGGGAGGGAGTGGTCAAACCACAGAGCTTGCTTCCCTCACCTTTTGTGGCTTTTCTCTTCTAGTGATTTGGCACAGAAGGCTCGAATCTCAAAGTCTACCCCGCAGGCCTCAGGAGGGGGAGAAAAGGATACATCTTACCCAAGGCTCCTGCCACCACCACCACTCCCCTTCCTTCCTCCCTCTTCCCTCGTGTTGGGCAGGACTCTTGCCCCATCATGGTCTGAGGAACACAGAACCGAGTCTCCTCTGCCTCCGCAAGGCCTGGCACGTGGCAGAAGCTTGGTCATGGTAGTGCAAGGGGAGCCCCGATACCCAGGCACATACAGGTTAAGAGAGCAGAAGGCACTGTCACATGAGCGCAGTGACCATACCACATACAGCCCACTTCCATGGGGGACATTTCCCTGCCTGCAGGCCCCACCCTGACTCCTCTCCATGGTTCACCCTCTAGCCCAGCTGTGCTCCCAGGCTCCTGCTGGGCCTGGTTCTGCCCTACCAGCCCTCAGAACTGTTCCTCTCATACCTTCCCTGTATCCTCTGGTCCTGGCTGCAGTGTGACAGAGCAGGGCAGATTCTGGGGTATCTGTGGCAGAGGAATGGGGAGGTTTCAGAACCTCCAGGATGCTTCCAGATCTTCCTCCCAATCTCAGCTTAAGGGGCTAGTAAAAGGATTCCGGGACGAGAAAGGCAGAAGGCAGGGGCCCCAAGGAGGAGGCAGAGAGTCTAGGGCTTCCTGAATACAGGGTGACCCGAAAGGGAGGTGAATTTAGGGTCCCTGCTTCACTATTTCTTCCAGATCTGCCCATAACAAGTGCCTCACCCCCCAAACACAGTCCCAGACCTCTTGCCCTGCAGAGGGTGGGGGCATCCTCACTGTGAAAAAAAAGGGGTGGGCATGCTGGCCCAGCTTCCTCAGCAGCCGGTCCTGCAGACGGGTGGGGGGCCGGGGTGGGTTGGGCATTGGGGGGAAGGCCTGGTAGGTGGCGATGAACAGGTCTTTGCGGAAGGACAAGCCCAGCACATCCAGGTCTTCACGGCCATAGCGGAAGGCGCAGGTGAGGGTCACAAACACTGGCAAGGGAGGGTAAGGTGGGATGGTCAGGAACCCCTTTCCCCAATCCCCCTGTACCTAGTAGCCGCTGCTTTTTCCTCAGCAGCATGACTTGCCTGAATCCTACTCCTGGCTTCTGCCTCAGCCTTCCATCTCTCTGGGGCACTCTTCCAATGCCAGCTCATTTCACTTCCCTACCTCCCCTCAGGCCCCTGGACTTGGGGCCAATACCTTTGCGGTCCTTCAAGTAGTCAGGGTCCACAAGCACCACGCCATCTAGGAAAGGGACACATAGGCTCATTTCCTGAAAGGGCCTCTCCCCCATTCCTGAGTCCAGGAAATTCTTCCCCTCTTGGGGGAAGAGCTGTCCCTCTCTGGGAGAACTTACCTACAGGATCTACTTTGTCCAGGTGATCTACAAAGTCCCGCTTGCCCAAGTACACGGTGAGCTGAGGATGTCAAGGGGTCACAGGGAAGATTGAAGAGGATGGTGACAGGGCATCAGCACCCTCAAAAGTGGCTGTCCTGCCCTGGGCTCCCCAGGTGGGGCTATCAGGAAGGAGTTTCTCCATTTTTCCTCTCAGTAGTGTTGGAAGGTGAGGCTGGTAGGTTTTCCCGGACTACCCACCTTTAGGCTCCCTAATCGCTTTTCACACCTTTGCCCACCAGTCAGGGGTGTGTGTGTGTGGATCCTCAGGGAGGACTCTGCCTGACCAGCTGGTTAGAGAGCAGCTGCCAGCCTCACTAGAGCCCTCAAGGGGCTCTGGGATAAACAGGCCATAGGCTGGGGGTGGGGGGCTGTTAATTTTCCCCAGCCCCAGGCACCCTGGGTTTGCTCGTAAGAAGGCTATAGGCACAGGGCTTGCTTTTGGGCTCCTCCCCTTTGATCTTGCTTAGGCACCCAGGCCTGTCCCCACCCAGCCCTGTGGCTGGCTTAGGCTGAGCAGCCTCTGCAGCAAGGGGCTTCAGGAGGGAAGGAAGTCAGCTCTTAGCTGTCACAGGAAGTGGGGAGCTAGGGGTTGGGGACCGTCTAGGGGCAGGCTGCGCTTTGTTAGGGCCCAGTCAGGGTCAAGAGGATAAGCACTTTGGGAGACTCACCTTGCAGTTAGGGCTCGACTTCTTGAAGACCCTAACAAAACAGAAAGGGAAACCCCACTGCCTCCCTCAGACTCAGCAGGGAGCCCCCACACCAGGACCGTATCCCTCCCCAGCCTGAGAAGCAGAGCTCACCCAGAATTCCTGCCCGGAGGCTTTGGGGCTTTGCCCAGCTCTACCCCCTCCCATTTCCCAGGAGGTCCTTAATATTTCTAACATGGTATCCAGGGCAAATGCCCCTTCTCTTGACCTTCATCTACCCGCACTAGGCCCTCTCCCTCCACAGTAATAGCCAATGGTTGCCCCAGGAATCACCCAGTCTCTTCTCAAAGAACCTCCTCCAGAGGGGACCTGAACGGGAAGGTTGCAGCAGCGTCTGGGTGAGAACCAACCGTTTTTCCACCTTGTCTCCAGCTCCAATGACAGCTGGACTACATAGAAGAACAATGGCCCTAGCGTTTGCTTCTGAAATGTTTTCTGCTATAGGCACTACCCAAGTTTTGACCCTATTCCATTAACATACAACTGTCTCCCTCTCTGATCTCAGCAGCTTAAAAGCCTATTAGTCTTTCAAGACCCAGCTCAGATATCACCTCTTTTAGGAAGCAGGCCCAGCCCAGACTCTGGTCACTTCTTTTCTTGGGTTCCTGTCACACTTTGTTCATGTTTACATGTGGTGTGATCACATGCAAGGGTGGTTAGCTGTGTATCGTCTATCTGTCTCTCTCCTTAGACTGTGAGCCTCAGAGGCCTTATTCTTGCAGGATCCCAGCATAATGCCAGCCATATGACGAAAATTATGATGCTGGCTAACATTTATTGGGTGACTACTCATGCAGTGTTCCAAGTGTGTTGTATCATTTAATACCCTAAACCCAATGATGGAGGTAATAATATCCCTATTTTATAGGTGAGGAAACTGAACCATGAAGAGGTCAAGTATTTTGTGAGCATAAATGGTGGAACTCATAAAAACTGAGGCAGTCTGGCTCTGAGTCCATGCTCTCAATCACTAAACTATCACAATATCCATCTCTGTAATTGGAATCAATGGTTTCTTGAATTGAAGAGGATTCACTTCTTATGTTCAACAAACAATTTTTTTTTTTGTCTTGTTTTTTTGGCAGCTGGCTGTGACATTGGTGTTATAAGGCTGAGCTCTAACCAACTAAGCTAAACAGCCAGTCCCTACTTCTCACTGATGAAACAATCTAAGCCTGGACTCCATCAGTTGCTGGGAGTGTAGGGAAATGTCTGGTGCCCCAAAGCTCTGATCACCTGTGGGCCTGTTCTTTGAGTATCACCTTAGTACAGCCAATCCACTCTGCCTCAGCAGCAATCCCTGGAAAGGGTCCCCAGATAGTAAAAACCGAAATCCTTGCCAACTGGCCCATCCTTCTCCAACCATACCACCCAAATTTCTGCTACACTTCACTTGCCTGTTCTTCCTGGAATGTCAAGCTGTCCAGAGGTTATAAGGCAAAGAGTATGGAGGCCCCCAGGTATCCTCAACCAATAAAGGAGAGTAAACACCGATATGGTGGCAGCTAGGATAAGCACTCTACCTATTCTAACTTGGGGGATGATTGCTATAGCATCATTCAAGCCCTCGCTTCTGGCTTTCCTCTTTGTCCCAGTGTTTCCTTGCATTAGAAGCCTTGGCAGAGGACTGCAATGGGCACTATCAGTTGGCCAGCTGGAGTGTGGCTCTGGGGCAATTTGCCCTGGCACAGTTGCAGGGCACCTGCCCTTTAGGTACTCACCAAGCCACCTCCTGCCAGGCCAGGGAGAAGCAGTGTGCATATACTGAGGCTAGCCAAGGAGGTGCCCAGTGAGTGGGGGCAGCTGAAGCAGATGCCCCTTCACACTTCCTGCTCTTCTCTCCATTTCCTGTGGCCCAGAATTTGATGGGGGTGGAGGGAATTGTGCCAAGTCAGCAGTCCCCCTTTGGTCCATCTGTACCCCTCCCTGAACCACATAACGGAAATCAGAGGCCTCCCTGATGTCAGCGACTTCCCTTTTCTCTGGGGCGTTTAACCTCTAATCCAGAACACCAGTCTTCCCTCTGATCATCTCTCTCTGATACTGGTCTACTTGATGCTCAGAAATCTGGGTTCTCATACTGTACGTGCAGGGAGTGATGAGGTTGATATGATGTTTTGCAGAAGTGACAGCCAGGCCCCCATTCCTGATCTCCTCTGGGTTGAGGCATATAGCCTTAACCTTTTCCTCTTTTGCTCCTGCTCCCCTGGGACTCAGGCACTACCCCTTGCCCTCTTGGGGGTGCGGGGGTGCTGGGTAGCAACAGGAAGTGGATTTAGCTAGAGACCAAAAAAGAGAACTCAGAGTGTCAGTGGAAGAAAGGAGCCTCGATTACACAGAAAACATCCGGGGAGTGGATGCGTGCCTAGGGCAGATACGGACTCCCCCAACTCGGGGAAGAAGGATATGGGCCAGTTTCAGGGAGGGTCGCCATGCACTCTGCTCCCCTAAGATGAAGCTGTTGCTCCTAGCAACCCAGCGGAAGGCAGAAGTTTGGAAGCGGAGTCACTTGGCCCTTGGGACAGGTGAGGGCAGCCCGGCTGCCTGTGGGGTATTGAACAGGAGGCTTTTCATAGGCTCTCCATCGATACCCTCTAGGTATCGAGCATCCCCGTACACAACCCCTTGAGGCCGGCCACCTGCTCCTCCTTCCTCCGCCCCTGCATCCCAGCCTGCAAGGAGAACCCAGTCGTCCGGCTCCCACATCCCTGCAAGAACCCCAACGCTGGTTTCCTGATCCCCTGCAACCGCCGCTTTCTGGAGGGGGCCCATGCACGCGTCCCATCATCATCCTCGAGGACCTGGACGTGCAGCCCCAGATGGCTGACCCCTAGGGACCCAGGCGTCCGGCCCCCTATTCTCTCCCCGGTGTCCTCGTCTGGGGACCATCCCGAAACTCGCCCCAAGCCGCCGCCGCCTATGCCCCGCCGCGTGGCCCTACTTCCCTTACCTGGTCCCGGGTTTCTCCCCCATGGTGCGCGCGCCCGCCGCCCTCCCGGTTCGCGGCTCGCTCGCAGCCTTCTCGCTCGCTGCCAGGTCCCTGCTCCTCCCCGCGCCACTGCGCACGCGCGCCCTCAGCTACTTCTCCTCTTCCCCCTCCCTTCCGAGCCCCCCCATCCCGGGTCCTGGGGAACCGGACCAGATGCGTCAGCCGGATCGCGCGCGCCGCAGCGTTGCCCGCCCTCTCTTCACAGACTCACGCGGTGATTGGCTACGCCCCCGCCCCTCCGCGCTCCGTCCCCCGGGGGAGCCCGCCCCGGCGCGCGCAATCCCTCCTCCTGCTTCTCCCGCCCATCTCTCCGCCCCTCCTCAACCCCTGAGAAGCTGATTGGGCCCGCTTAAAGGAAGGCGCCGCCTTCCAAGTGATCAAAGTCCTCTGATTGGCTTCCATATCCAGAACCCTGCAGGGATTCCCTCCCCCTTGTTTGCTTTCTCGGTGGGGGTGGAATGAGCTCAAGCACAGTTTAGGGAGGAGGATGAGGGGACGCACACGTGGGCCAGAGGTTCCAGTTGCGTGACGCTTGCTCTAGTGAGCGCCGCTCACCCGCTCAGAGCCGGCGGCCTTCTTTGTCCCCACTCCCGCTTTTTTATTGTGGTGTCTCAGCTCCCTCTAGTGTCTATCTTTGATCTTCGCAAGGCTCCTTTTTCTAATTTCTGTCATGACGATCCATCTCCACCCACTCATCCCAGATAACATCCACTCACTCATCCATCCACCCATCCATCCATCCATGCCTGTTTTGTGCTAGTCAGTGTGCCAAGCAGTGGGAACTGAAGAATTACCACGGCCCCTGCCTTCCCAGTATAATTGAGGAGACACATAAACAGGTATTATGCTCCCAGGAATGCTATAATAGAAGGATGACTCAGAAGAGAAAACGACTAACAGTGCTTGGCTAGGACGAGGGTGGAGGGAGTGCAGGCTGTCCAGAAGAGGGGACATTTGAGGACAAGCTTTCTGAATGATGGGCAGAAATTGAGAAAGGGCATTCCGAAGAGAGAGCAAGGTCAGGCACATCCTGTTCTGAAGTGTTTATGGAGTTAGGCAGTAGGAGTAATAAGGCTAAAGAGGAAGTCTGGAGCAGGTTGTGGAGGGTTTTGTATAGCAGGTGAAGGAATGAGACCGAAGCCCTTCCCAGCAGGAGGACCCCTGGAACCAATCGTGGCTTTTTAAGCAGAGGGGCAGCATGACGACATTTCTCTTTTGGGGAGACGATTCTGGGCAATGCGGAGAGTGGAGGGAGTGGGGCCAGACCGTTGTAGATAAATGATGCATGCTAGAGTGGAAAGAAGAGGGGCCGGACCGAAGAGGCATTCCTGGGGTAAAGTTGAGTGGACTTGTGGGAGGATGAGCGATGACTGACATTTCTGGACTTATTGAGCTACGATATTACTCCTTCTTCCACCTCTTTTCCCATACTTTCCCCATCTTCCCCAAATGAACTAACTTCATACCTCTCCCTCCACTTTTCCATGCAGCAAAAACTAATATGCACAAGACAGTTTCTGAGATCATCTTTCAGGTTCACTTCAGCCTTGCCCACCAACTGCACCTCCCCGTCCCTCAGTTCTATCACCACCTTCTAGGCTTACTCTTCACTTTTTTCAAGCTTATTTATTTACTTATTTATTTGGTGACTGCCTGGTCCTGGGATTGAACCTTTGATCTTGTATTGTCAGCACCAACTGAGCCAACTGGCCAGCCTTTTTTCAAGCTTTAGATCACACATTTCTTTTAGACTCATGAATCACTTTTATCCAAATTTGACCCTGGACAAAGGGTCATGACTAGAAGGTAATGGGATCTGTATATAAAGTACATTTGAGACTGAAAGGTAGTGGTCAACATGGCATGAAATCTACTATATTAAAAGGTTCTAATATAAAAACTTTAGAGAGATATAAAAGAAGACCAGAAAGTATGAAAGAGATATACCATATCTCGGGTAGGAACAATTATTATAATAAAGATGTCATCTCTCCCCAAATTATCTATAAATTTAATGCCATATCAACATAAGAATGGGATTGGGTGGGGGAGGGAACTTGATTGTAAACATAATCAAAAGAATCAACTTTTAAGTATAGCCAGAAAAATTCTTTTTTTTTTTAAAGATGACCAGTAAGGGGATCTTAACCCCTGACTTGGTGTTGTCAGCACCATGCTCTCCAAAGTGAGCTAACCGGCCATCCCTATATAGGGATCTGAACCTGTGGCCTTGGTGTTATCAGCACCACACTCTCCCAAGTGAGCCACAGCTGGGCCCCCCCCCTTTTTTTAAAGATGACTGGTAAGTTGATCTTAAGGGGGATCTTAACCCTTGACTTGGTGTTGTCAGCACCACACTCTCCCAAGTGAGCCACGGGCCGGCCCCGCCAGAAAAATTCTGAAAAAAAAAAAAAAAATTAAAGTGGGCACATGTCTTAACAGATAATTTATGTTACAATAACTAAAACTATGTTACTGGCACAATAATACTAAATGGAGCAATGAAACAGAATAGAGAGTCCATATACAGACCTGACCCACATGGTAGAATTTCAAGTCAATGGAGAAAGAATGGCATATTTACTAAATAGGGTAGGGACGATTGGCTATCCACTGGGGAAAAAAAGTTAGATCTCTGTCTCATACCTTAAACAAATAAATTCCAGATGGATTAAAGATCTAAATACACAGAATAAACCATGAAAGTATTAGGAGAAACTAAGTTTTTTTTTTTTTTTATAACTTTGGAGGTTGGGGAAGTCCTCTCAAAATATCAAACCCCATGGATATAAGTAATAATAGCTAACACTTTACAGAATTTACTATGTGCCAAACATTCACCATTAGCCAAACATTGTTCCAAGCACTTTACAAATATTAACTCATTTAATCCTCATTACCCTATGAATTAAAGTTCTATAATAATTATCCCTATTTTATTGTTTTTGGCAGCTGGCTGGTCTGAGGATCCAAACCCTTGACCTTCGTGTTATCAGCACCACGCCCTTCCAAGTGAGCCACTGGCCAGCTCCCTGATTATCCCCATTTTAAAGATGAAGACATAGGAGTACAGTTAAATAATTTGGAAGGACACACAAATAGAGGCAAAGCTGGTGTTTGAACACAGCAATCTACCTTGAGTCTGTGCCCTTAATTACACCTTACTTTACAAAAACTGAGATAAAAAAAATAATAAGACAAATTGTTAGAAATCTCTTGCAACACATATAACATACAACAGTAATTTCCCATACCTTTTTTTTTTGTTTTTTTGGTGGCTGGCGGGTGCAGGGATCCAATAATTTCCCAGATCTATAGAGTTCCTACAAACTAATAAAATAAAGACAAAGAACCAAACAGTAAAATGGGTAAAGGACATAAAAACAATTAATAAAGAATAAATATAAACGTCTACTAAACATATGAAAAGTTACTTCATTTCATTAATAATCAGGGAAAACAAGTTAAAAGAAGATATTTTTCATCTTCAGACTGACAAAATTTAAAAAGATAAATAAAGTTAGTATTGAGACGGTGTATAAGGTATACAGCACTATTCTAGATGGTTGGCAAGAGTATAAATTGATGCAACCTTCTTTTCAGAGGGCATTTTGCCAGTTCCAGTTCCTATCAAAATTTAAAATAAGCATTCTTTTTCATCCAATACTTATTATTCACTCAACAAATATTTATTGAGCACCTTTTATGTACCAGGTACTGTTCTAGATAATGGAAATAAAATAGTGAAGAAGACAGAAACTCTCTCATGAAGTTTAGATTTTAGACAGAAGAGATAGCCAATAAATAAGAACGTATATAAATTTCTGATAGTGATATGAGTTACAAAAAAATAAGCAGGTTAATGTGATAGAGGGCGATGGGGGTTGGAGTGAAGTTTAAAGAGAAGCCCTCTCTGAAGAGGGCAACATGGTGTCAGTCACAAAGAATCAAAGGAAAGTTTCTCCAGCAGAATCTGCAGCATGTGCAAAGGTCCTGAAGTAGGAATGGTCTTGGCTGGAGGAAAGAAAGAAGGCTAGTTTGGCTCAAGGATAGGGAAAAAAAGAGAAAGTGGTACTTGAGGTATGTGTTGAAGTCAGAGAGGCGGGTATGGGTCAGATCATGGGGATTCTAGTAGCCTAAGTGAAGAGATGGGATGTCATCCTCACAATATTTGGAAGCCACTGAAGGGCTTTAAGCAGGGAGTGACATAACTGATTTACATTTGAAAAGACCACTCTGGTTGCTGTGTGGAAAAGGGACTATAGAGGGCCAAGAGGGAAGCAGAGAGTAATGAAGAGACCTTTCTAAGATGCTACTGTAAGAGACCAGGTGAGAGAATGGTGACTTGGATCAGAGTGGCATTGGAGATGGAGAAATGGAGAAAAATTAACCGTATTGGGTTAATGTATTTTGGAGGCAGAATGCCAGGACTTGAAGGATTGGATAGAGGATAGTAAGAGGAAAAAAGATGACTGTTGGATTTGAATCCAATATTCACACAAGAACACAAAGATAGAGGTATTAGGTGTTCACTACAGTGTTTGTGTAAGTGAAAAACAGGAGCAGCTTTAGGTATTCAGCAATAGCACTGTTAAATCATGGTGCACCTATTTCATTTGTACCACACAGCTTAAAACAGCGTAAAGACGCCCACGATATATATCGAGTGAAAACAGCCAAGTGCAGGCCTTGCTTTTGTAAAATAAACGATGTATGTCTGTTTGTGCACAGATTGATCTTAGGAAAGGATACCCTTTACTAGGGGAGGGCCTTTGAGAAGAGGGGGTTTCCTCTATTTACTCTATGCCCTTCTGCATGTTTGAATTTGTTTTTGCAAGGCGCGAACATTATATCATTTCTGAAGTTGCAAATGTACTTAAAAGTGTCTGTGATTTCAGACAAGGGGGCCGGTTCCTTGGGTAGACATTACTGATTCCTAGAGCAAAGGTGTCCTGAGACTCCGCTTAGTGAAAATCTTTCGGGCTTGGGCGCCCTTTGTCGGGACCACGTGTTCCTTCAGCATCCCGGAGCACCTCCGACCCACCCCCGGCCCGCCTCTCAGGCCAACCTTTGACACCCAGCGAAATAAGACCAGCCGCCCTGGCCCCGGGTCGCCTCCACCCCGCGCATGCGCCCTCCCACTCAGGCCGGCAGTCCAACCTCCATTCAACCACCGCGCAGGACCACAGCCCCCTCCACACGCCCCCTTCCCACTAGGCGTCCGTCGCGGTGTGTTTGCGTCATCGCGCCACGCCACCGCTAGAACCGGGTGGAAGATGGCGGCAGCCGTTCTTAGTGGGCCCTCCGCGGGCACCGCGGCTGGGGTTCCCGGAGGGACCGGGGGCGTCTCGGCGGCGGTCTCGGGCCCGCGTCTCCGCCTGCTGCTCCTGGAGAGCGTCTCTGGGTTGCTGCAGCCGCGAACGGGGTCCGTCGTTGCTCCCGTACATCCCCCAGTCCCCTCGGCCCCACATTTGCCCGGGCTCATGTGCCTATTGAGGTTGCACGGGACGGTGGGCGGGGCCCAGGTGAGTCCGTGGCTCGCATCCCCGCGTCCCTGTGGGAAGGTTGGCGCCGCACGTGTGCGGGGTTACGGTGCGCTGCCTCTGCAGGGGAGGAGGGCTGAGTGCAGAAAGCGCATCCAGCTGTCAGTCTGGTCGAGATTTACATATTTCTCCTTTATCCGCTGTGAATTTCTCCAGAGGAAAAAATGGGCCTACTTCTCTTTTGCCGGGCACACAGGAATGGATTATATTTCAGACTCTGCCACTCACTAGCTGTATGATCTTCATTCTCTTTCCCTTCTGATGGTATCTGTTTGGGGGATTGTTTCAACTGAGTTAAGGGACGTATTCCTTTTTTTTTTTTGCGGCTGGCCGGGACAGGGATCCGAACCCAAGACCTGGGGGTTATGAGTCTGCGCTCTAACCGACTGAGCTAACCGGCCAGCCTGGACGTATTCAACAAATAAGTATTTATCGAGTTCTTATAGAAGACCAAATATTGTACTAGGCGATCCAATTACAGACGTGATGGCGATGAACGAGTGCTATGAAACATGGGAACTGAATAGCAGGGAGCCTCTAATCTAACTAGAGACACTAAAAGTGTCCTTTATAGCGAAAGAGAAAAAAATCTAGTCCAGGATTCACTGTAGGGTCCACACGTTGCATTTAGTTGTCGTGTCTCTTTAGTTTTCTTTAATATGAAATAGTTCGGTCTTTGTGTTATGATCTTGACAGTTGAAGATCATAGGATAGTTATTTTGTAGGATACCCCTCAGTATGGTTTGTCTGCTGTTTCCTCATGATTAGATTCAGGTTATGCATTTTTGGCAGGAATACTGCAGAAATAACGTCATTCTTGGTGCATCATATCAGCAGGCACATGATATCATTTGTGTAATTACTGGTGATGTTAACTTAGATCACTAGGTTAGGGTGGTATCTGCCAGGTTTCTTCACTGTAAAGTTATGATTTTTCCATTAAGTGTCTTGTGGGGAGATGATGTAAATGTCTTGTGTCTTGTGAGCCTTTCACCCCTTGGTTTTAGCATCCATTAAAGGTTCTTCCCTGAATGGATTATTACTGTGATGGTTGTTCCATTGAACTCTTTCCATTTAGGCTTTCAGCTTAACTATGCCAAAACAACTGTTTGCTGGGTATTATGGTAACTCTTGGAGGTCACTGGTTACCATCAAGATATTAAGTTCAAAGGTGAAATTTGGGTCCTCATATTACTTGATCTGTTTTGATACAATTGATTATTTCTTCATTCTTGAGAAACTGTCTTCACTTGACATCTGGGATACGTCTCTTTCTTGATTTTCCTCTTACCACACTGGTCACTCCTTTCCAGCCTTCTCCAGTAAAAACTGGATCTTTCTCATTTCTCTGACCTCTAAAGATTTGAGTGCCCCAAAACCCAGTCTTCACACTGCTTCTCTTCTCTGTTTAAACTCATTGCCTTGGTGAGCTGATCCAGTCTCCTCGCCAACAACTTCCAAATCCACTTCTCTAACCAGGATTTCTCCTCTTAACTGCAGGCTTGTCTACCCAGTGCCTATTTGGCATCTCCATTTTTATGTTTAATAGACATCACAGATTTAACATTATCTGAAACTGAACTCCTGAAACTATCACTCCCCAAACCTGCTTTTTTCCCTTTATTCTTCTTTTCAGTAAATGACAACTCCGTCTTTCTAGTCGCTCAAGTGAAAAACCTTGGAGTTGTCTTTGCCTCTTCTCTTTATCTTCCATCCATATCCAATTTTGTATCAGATCCTGTTGGCTCTACCTTCAAATATATCCAGATTTTGACTGCTTTGTGGCTCCACGAATTACCAAATTCTTCAAGCTGTGGCATTTCTTGCCTGGATTATAGTAGTCTCCTACCTCATCTGCTTCTGCCATCTCAACAGGGTAACTCAAGTGTTGTTGATTTAAAAAAAAAATTGTAGGGCCAGCCCGTGGCTCACTTAGGAGAGTGTGGTGCTGATAACACCAAGGCCACGGGTTCAGATCCCTATATAGAGATGGCCTGTTAGCTCACTTGAGAGAGCATAGTGTTAACAACACCAAGTCAAGGGTGTAGATCCCCTTACTGCTCATCTTTTTTTTTTTTTCCTTTTTGTCTTTTTTTTTCGTGACCGGCAACGGGATCGCAACCCTCGGTGTTGTGTCCGCACCTCGCTCAGCCAGTGAGCGGCCGGTCTGTATGTGGGATCCGAACCCTCGGCGGGAGCGCCACCGCACTCCCAAGCGGCGCACTGTAGCAGTGCGCCACCGGGCCGGCCCCCTTACTGCTCATCTTTAAAAAAAAAAAAAAAAAAAAATTGTAAGTCAGATAATCTGTCACTCCTCTGTTCAATGGCCCTTTCCCCCAGTGGTTTTTATCTTATTTATAGTAGAAGTCAGCAGTCACCTATATGGCTGTACAAGATCTGGCCTTGTTACCTTGACCATCATCTTTTATTACTATTCTCCACCTGCCTCTCTCTCATACAGCGACAAGTTGCCTTCTTGCTGTTCTTCAGATATGCCGAATGTGCTCTCATCTCACAATGTTTGCTCTTTTCTTTCCTCTGCCTGAAACACTTTTTTTATGGTTATCAGTATGCTTTTTTAAGAAAATGACTTTATTGAGTTCTAATTCACATACTGTACAATTCACTCATTTAAAGTGTACAATTCAAGGCCGGCCTGTGGCTCACTCGGTAGAGTGCGGTGCTGATAACACCAAGGCCACGGGTTCGGATCCTATATAGGGATGGCCGGTTTGCTCACTGGCTGAGCGTGGTGCTGACAACACCAAGCCAAGGGTTGAGATCCCCTTACCGGTCATCTTTAAAAAAAAATAAATAAATAAAGTGTACAATTCAGTGGTTTTTATTATATTTGCAGAGTTGTGCAGCCGTCACTGCTGTCAGTTTTAGAACACTCATCACTCCATAAAGGAACCCTGTACCCATTGGTTGTCACTCCTCATTGCCCACCAACCCCCCTCTGGCTGCCTCCATCCCTAGGATCCATTAATCTACTTTTTTATCTGTATAGATTTATCTATTCTGGTTATTTTATGTTAGCGAATCATACATTATTTAGACTTTTGGGTCTGGCTTCTTTTACTTAGCATTCAGTTTTCAAGGTTCATCCAGCTACCAGAACATTATTCCTTTTTATGGCTGAATAATATTCTGTTTTATGGATATACTGCATTTTGTTTATCCATTCATCAGTTGATGGACATTTGGGTTGTTTCCACTTTCTCGTTATTATGAAAAATGTTGCTATGAATGTTCTTGTAGAAGTTTTTGTGAACACATATGTTTTCATTTCTCTTGGGTATATACCTGGGAGTGGGATTGCTGGGTCATATGTTCATTCTGTGTATGACCTTTTGAGGAGCTGCCAGACTGTTTTTCCCAGTGGCTGCACCATTTTACATTTTACCAGTAGTGTGTGAGGGCGAGAAGATAATATGTCTTGTTTTTACTTTCCTTTAGGGCTCTCCCTAAATGGCCTTTTTAGAGAGGACTTTTGTGCTCACTCTGCTACATAAAGTACTCCCTTCCTTCCCTCCCCCTCGCATTCCTTTCCTTCCTTACTCTGCTTTATTCTTCCGTATAGCACTTAGCAGCATAAGACATACTATGTATTTACTTTGTCAGTTTATTTTTGGTCTTCTCTAACCAGAAAATAAGCTACCCAGCACTGAAAACTGTCTCATGTGAAGATGTTAAATAAATACTGAGTAAATGAACATTTCCCCCCATAAGAGGAAGAACCTTATTTATTTTATTCAGCTCTGTATTCCTTCACCCAACCCAGTGCATAATATGTGTTTGTTGAATGAAGGACTGGTACGGCCGTCCCGTGGCTCACTTGGGAGAGTGCGGTGCTGATAACACCAAGGCCATGGGTTCAGATCCCTATATTGGGATGGCCGGTTAGCTCACTGGGTGAGTGTGGTGCTGACAACACCAAGTCAAGGGTTAAGATCCCCTTACCGGTCATCTTAAAAAAAAAAAGAAAGGACTGGTGTGTACTATTAGGGAGATATACAGGTGCCATGAGAGGAGTCTGGCCCTTCGGATGGGGAGGTTACCTGTAGGAGGGCTATGAGGAAACATCTTGCATGGGCTCCCAGAATGTGAGGGAAGGAGGGAAGGATTGGAAGGAGGACTCTGGTTGACTAGGTGTGTGCTGGCATTCTTATAGCTATAAGGAGGCCAGGAATAGGGGGAGGAGGATTCATTTGGGAGTGAAAGAAGTAGGATAACAGACGAGTTCAGTGTCCATTCAGCAAGCCTTTATGGATGTCTCCTCTGTGCTAGGTGCTGTCCGGTGATACAGAGGTGACGCAGCCCATTTTTGAAGTCTGGTAGTGGGATGAGGTGGGCTGTCCTCTGGTTAGCACTAATTTGTTGGGTGGGGCATGGGGGAAGGGGTCAGGCAAGATATAACCTGAGGAAAGGCTGAGGGATAGGCTGCTGTGTATGTTACCCACAAGAAAAAAGGGCAAAGGCTAAAGGCCTCTAGGGATGGTCTTTTGGCCTCAGAGTAGGTGTGACTTCAGAAAGGCTTCATAGATGCTGGGCAGGAGAGGGCTTGGAGAATTTTCCTGTGTCCTATTTAACATGCTATTCCTGACTCACTTCGCTGTTTTTTTCCCTCTAGAACCTTTCAGCCCTTGGGACATTGGCGAGTCTCAGTAATGCACGTCTCAGTTCCATCAAAACTCGGTAAGTCTTTAACCCTGTTTTTTCTCCAGGGGGATGTTCTCTTAGGAAGGGGGCTATATGTACATCTTTCGATCCATTGTCAGCACCCCATGTATTTAAGAGATTTCTCTGTTCCCAAGAGGGTGAGCTCATTTGAGTTGAACTCCACCTTTTCCAGCTCACAAGTTTCCTCTTCCTTATCAGCTCCCTTCTTTCCTTGCTGCTCCCACTCACTCCAAGTCCTCCAAGTATTTTAGGAGTTAGAAACCACAGTGGATCTGAGGGTGTAGTCTTGTTATAGCCCAGTGAAAATAAAGGAACAGTTAGTAGCTTTCCCTGAAGCCTAGCCTTCACCCACTTGTCATCACCCTCTTCTTTCTTGTAAGGTTTGAGGGCCTGTGTCTGCTGTCCCTGCTGGTAGGGGAGAGCCCCACAGAGATGTTCCAGCAGCACTGTGTTTCTTGGCTTCGGAGCATTCAGCAGGTGTTGCAGGTGAGGATTCAGCCTCCTCTCTCCTCCTGCCCATCTTTTTCCATCTTAGATGTGGTACGTTCTTTGTGGTTTGGACATTTAGTTCTGAAGACAGAATATCAGGAGCAATTTCCTGATACTGGGGGGAGGGGAGGACAAGCTTCAAATAGAAATATCCTTTTAAAAACTTTATTTATTAATTAAAAAAATTTTTTTAAATTTTTTAATTTTTTAATTTTTTTAAATTTTTTTTTAAAAAGATGACCAACCAGTAAGGGGATCTTAACCCTTGACTTGGTGTTGTCAGCACCACGCTCTCCCAAGTGAGCAAACCGGCCATCCCTATATAGCCCCCGTACCGGACCGGGACCAGCAACGGGATCGCAACCCTCGGTGTTGCTCCTGCGCCTCGCTCAGCCAGTGAGCGGGAACCGGTCTGTACGTGGGATCCGAACCCTTGGCGGCAGCGCCGCCGCGCTTCCCAAGCAGCGCACTACAGCAGTGCGCCACCAGGCCGGCCCTTAAACTTTTTGATATTTTTATCCATTGGGTTATTTTAATTCGTCTGACCTTTCATACTCTGTAACCTCTGACAGTTTCACTTCTTTGTTAGCTTTTCTTTTTTTTTTTATTTAAATAGACAACACTTTATTTATTTTTTTTTTCCTTTTTGTCTTTTGTTACTGACCGGTAACAGGATCACAACCCTCAGTGTTGCGCCCGCACCGCGCTCAGCCAGTGAGCGGGAACCGGTCTCCACATGGGATCCGAACCCTCGGCGGGAGCACCGCCACACTCCCAAGCGGCGCACTCTCCAGTGTGCCACCGCGCTGGCCCTTTGTTAGCTTTTCTAACAAGTGACATCTCTAAAGTTCTTTTTTCTAGGTTTGATTTTTTTTTTTGCTTACTCTTTTGTTCTCTTTTAACATTTTATTTTTATTTTTTAAATTTTTTTTTAAACAATGACTGGTAAGGGGATCTTAACCCCTGACTTGGTGTTGTCAGCACCATGCTCACCCAGTGAGCAAACCGGCCATCCCTATATGGGATCCGAACCCGTGGCCTTGGTGTCATCAGCACCGCACTCTCCCGAGTGAGCCACAGGCCGACCCTCTCTTTTTTTTTGTCTTTTTTTTTTTTCATGTCCGGCAACGGATTGCAACCCTCAGTGTTGCGCCCGTACCGGACTGGGACCTGCAACGGATCGCAACCCTCGGTGTTGCGCCCGCACCTCGCTCAGCCAGTGAGCAGGAACCGGTCTGTATGTGGGATCCGAACCCTCGGCGGGAGCGCCGCCGCACTCCCAAGCGGCGCACTGTAGCAGTGCGCCACCGGGCCGGCCCCCGACCCTCTCTTTTAACATTTTAATTCCCCACTCCCCACACACATTTACATCCTTTGATGAAATCTTAGTTATTCAGCAAGCATTTTATGAGCACGTTTGGCAGGTGATGTGCTAATCTATGGGGAGACAGTGATAAGGTGTACATGGACCCTGCTTTCATGGTGCTTAGAGTCTAGTGCAGGGATTGGGAAACTTTTTCTACGAAGTAAATGCTTACAGATAGTAAATGCTTAGGCTTTGTGAACCATGTATGGTTTTTGTTGCATATTGTTTATTTGTTTTCCGACCCTTTAAAAATGTAAAAACCATTCTTAGCTTGTGGACCTTGCGAAAACAGGCCCTGACAGACGATAGTTTGCTGATCCCTTTTCTAGTGGAAGACACTGTAATTGAATAATTATACAAATGGGTGTGAAATGATAAACTGAGGTAGGTGCTATGTAGGTAAAGACTGTAGTTCTCAGAACAAATAACAAGAAAATCTGACCCCAACTGGGGTGGTTTGGGTGGTGGTGATCGGGGTCAGAGGTTCAGGGAGGGCTTTTCTGAACTGATCAATAGGAGTTAATTAGGCTAAGAAAGTGTTCTAAGTGTGCAGAAGTCCTGAGAGAAGAGGAGCTTGGCTTATTTGAAAATTGTAAGCACATTGGTGTGGCTGGAGTTGATGAGATGCTCCTGGGGAGGTATGTAGATGGGACCACGCCATGTATGGCTTTGTATACCATGCTGAGGATTTTGGTTTTTATTCTCAGAGCAGTGGGAATTCATCAAAGGTAGTAGCGGTGAGGAGGAGGTGGTGGTGATCACATTTTCATTTGAAAATTTTACTCTGGGGCCGGCCCGGTGGTGCACTGGAGAGTGTGCCGCTTGGGAGCACGGCGGCGCTCCCGCCGAGGGTTCGGGTCCCATATGGAGACCGGTTCCCGCTCACTGGCTGAGCGCGGTGCGGGCGCAACACCGAGGGATGCAATCCCGTTGCTGGTCTCCGGTATGGGCGTGACACCGAGGGTTGTGATCCCGTTACCGGTTAGTAAAAAAGACAAAAAGGAAAAAGAAAAAAAAGAAAATTTTACTCTGGCTGCTATGTGGAGAAAGGATTAGAAGGGAGCAGAACAGAAGCAGAAAGACCACGCAGAAGGCTATGTGATTAATCTAGGAGAACATTCATGGTAGCTTGGACTAGGTGGTGGCAGTAGAACTGACAAGATGTAGATGGGTTTGAGAGATTTAAAGGCAAAGTGGACATGTCCTGATGATTGATTAGAGTCAGGGAGAGGACGCGTCCAGGATGATTTCTGGATTTTAGAAAATTGAAAGACAGCCAGTTTCAGAGGGGAGGGGAGAAAATACCATGTGTATGGCCTTGGGCATTCAGTAGAAGCCCTCTTAGTAAGCATCTCTAATGTGGTGTGAGTGGAAATAGCCAGGTGTCTCAGTATTGCCTCTAGTGGGTGGGGGCCTTGAGATGGTATGTTTTACAAGGGGGAAGAAGCTTCAGCATTTAGATGGGAGTTGAAGCCAAGGATGAGGATGCGATTATCAAGATGAGTTCTTATATGGACTGGATTTTAAGACACACCACATTAATGGTCAGGTAGAGAATGATGATCTTACAAAAGAGACTGAGACAGAGCGCAGAAAGGAGATCACCAGGGCTGTGGGTCTGATGGAAACCAAGGGAAGAGGGAGGAGTCATTTCTGTTTATGCCCCTGTGAGGTGGAATAAGACGTAGACTGAAAATTGTTTATCAGAGTAGCATCTCCAGGGTTGTATGACCGTAGCGAAAGTGTTTTTGGTGGAGCAGTGGACACTGAAACCAGATGAGCATGGGATGAGAAGCAAATGGGAGAAGGGAAGTGGAGGTAGGGGAGACAGGCAGTCCTTTCAACACCTTTGGCTCTAATGATAAGGGAGAGAAATTTGGCAGTTACTGGGATTTAGCAAGTGGAGTATGAGCACAAGGGAAGAATTTTTTTTTTTTCTTTTGTTTCTTTCTCTCTTTTTTGCTTTTTTTTTTTAAGGAAAAAATTTAAGATGGAAGATACTTGAGCACATATAAATGTCAGTGGGAAGAATCTTTTTGAGAGGGACTGGCTAAAAATACAGGAGAGAGAGAGCTAGTTGATGTGTGAGGTTCTGAGAGGAAGGGAGGGTATGGTTTCTACAGCATGGTGGAGGGATTGTTCTTGGTTAGGGGAGGGAGTACCTCCTCTAGTAGGAGAGAGGAGAGTGGGTGGATGAGTATGAGGATTAGGTTTTCAGGCTTGGGAGTGGGAAGCTAAGGCTCTTCCCATCTTTGGACTTTGGTTTTCTCTCTGAAGTTGTAGACAAGATCCCAAAGAGTTGACGGTGGTGGGAGAAGCTGGGATTTAGAAGTTGGAGGAGATTTGAGTAATGGAGGGAGCTAGCCAGGGAGACAGGCAGGAGGATTTGTGGACAGTGTTGAAGGCCCATTTGTAGTTGGTAGGCCCATCTATTCTTGCTTTCCTAGTAGGTACTCTCATTTGTTTTGTTGACACATGGCCTTTTCTGGTCAGCAGGAGACACGTGCCAAATGCCTTTTCCTTAGATACATGTTAATTTTCCAGCAAAGTCCATCTAAATCCAAATAGTTTTTTCTTTATGAGTTCCAGGGTAGGTTTGAGCCACCTAGAAGCAAGCTTGGAGAGATGGGGAAGTTTTGTTGTGTCTGAGACTTATTTTTCAGTCTGAAAAGTACTCTTCTCTATTCCTAGAAGAGAAATATAGTATGAGAGAATCAAAACACTCTTGATATCTTCTGGTTAGTCAGATCTTTAAGGTGAGGCTTTGTTACTTTTTTCCCCCAAACAAATTCCTAGGACCTCAGATACCCTTAATAGTAAAATGTAGACACTTGTTCTTTCAAATATGTTACTTTTGGGGCTGGCCGGTTAGCTCAGCTGGTTAGAGCATGGTGCTGATAACATCAAGGTCAAGGGTGGGATCCCTGTACTGGCCAGCTGCCAAACCCCCCCGCCCCCCCCGAAACAACATATATGTTACTTTTGGGGCTGGCCGGCTAGCCCAGCTGGTTAGAGCATGGTGCTGATAACATCAAGGTCAAGGGTGGGATCCCTGTACTGGCCAGCTGCCAAACCCCCCCGCCCCCCCCGAAACAACATATATGTTACTTTTGGATACTCCATATCTCTCATGCCCTTTTTTCCTACAGATAGTGGATTTGATGGTAATATTGACATTAACTGTGGTGTTTTTAAAAAGCCCCATATTATTCTATCCCCATTCCTTGTCTTCTTGGTGAAGTCAAGGTGAGGTTGCGGTGTTGTTGCTCTTTAGTCCCAGGACCCACCCCCTACAATGGAGTTGGCTGTGGCTGTCCTGAGGGACCTGCTCCGATATGCAGCCCAGCTTCCTACGCTGTTCCGGGACATCTCCATTAACCACCTCCCTGGCCTTCTCACTTCCCTGCTGGGCCTCAGACTAGAGGTGAGACACCTCCGCAGTCCCCCCACCTTTTGGCCCCTCGAAGTGCTTGCCCTCACTCCCACTGTTTGGATTAAAGAATGTGATGGGAAGTGACTGGGGAATAGGGTTGAAGAGGTAAGAAGAGGGAGGGGCCAAGAAAAAGTGACTTTATGGAGAAGGGACCTTGCGGGGAGCAGGGGTGAGATGGGGACTTACAGGGGTATTGGGTTATCAGCCTGTCCCTTCTTCCTTACTTTCTGTTTTTCCCACAGTGTGAGCAATCAGCATTGGAGGGAATGAAGGCTTGTATGATCTATTTTCCTCGGGCTTGTGGTTCTCTCAAAGTAAGTATTCATGGAAATTCCTCTTCCCACCAACATAAGTCATGATAGCTTTCTTTTTTTTTTTTCTCTCTAAATTTTTATTTTTACAATGAGACTGTCATTTTTTTTTTTAATTTTATTTTCTCGATATACAATGTGGTTGATTATTGTGGCCCATTACCGAAACCTCCCT
>NW_007726680.1:222739-223301 GCF_000696425.1 Galeopterus variegatus | reverse complement strand
CTTTTAGTATTTTGACTATATCATCCGATTCCTTTCTGGCTTTTAAGGTTTGTGATGAAAAGTCTGATGTTAGCCTATTGGGGCTCCCTTATAGGTGATTTGACGCTTCTCTCTTGTAGCTTTTAAGATTCTCTCTTTGTTTTTGAGTTTTGCCAGTTTTACTATAACATGTCTTGGAGAAGACCTTTTTGCGTTGTATACGTTTGGAGATCGTTGAACTTCCTGGATCTGAAGATCTGTGATTTTTCCTATACCTGGGAAGTTTTCTGCCACTATTTTGTTGAATATGTTTTCAACGCAATCTCCTTTTTCTTCCCCTTCGGGAATACCCATGACTCGGATATTTGAGCGCTTAAGGTTGTCTGATACCTCTCTCAGATTTTCTTCAATGCCTTTGATTCTTTTTTCTTTTTTTTTTGTCTGCTTGTGTTATTTCAAACAGCCAATCTTCAAGTTCAGAGGTTCTCTCTTCAACTTCCACAAGCCTGCTGGTTAAACTCTCCGTTGTGTTTTTTTTTTTGCTGAATATCTTCTTCAGTTTGGCAAGTTTTGCTACATTTTT
>NW_007726680.1:157343-221783 GCF_000696425.1 Galeopterus variegatus | reverse complement strand
AAATTCCTTGTCAGTCATTTCAAGGGCTTCTTGTTCTATAGGATCTAGAGCTTGAGAGTTATTATCCTTTGGTGGTGTACTTTCTTGATTTTTCGTATTTCTGGTACCTTTTCTTTGATGTTTATTCATTGTGGCAGAGGGTTTCACAGTCCACAGGTTTGACACTATTGACTGACTAAGATGTTGCTGTGGTTGCCAATTTGGTATGGCTACCTCAGTGACTGCTCAGTTGGCCACTAGTGCCTTGCATGTATGGTTGCCTCATGTCTTGGGCTTCTCCAGAGAGCCACCTCTCTGGTCAGCTTGGACTCTGCCGGGCTGCTGGATCACAGGGCGGTACCGCAGGGTTTGTGGTCTCTGCTGAGCCTCCACCTCCCGTGCTGGACTTCTCCCTGTTCCGTGCACTCTGGCCCAGGCTGCTGCTGCTGGATCGCCTGGTGGCGGCCCCCACACAGGGTGTGTGGACTCTGTGGAGCTTCTGTCTCCCTTGCTGGACGTCTCTGTGCTCCATGTGCATTGGGCTGGGCTGCTGGATCGCACGGCAGCAGTGTGGTCCCCGTGGAGTTCCCACCTCCCCTGCTGGACATCGCCCTTTTCCGAGTGCACTAGGCCGGGCTGGGAATGGAGCCGGGTGCCTGCGCTGAAGCCTACCTGCTGGATTACACAGTGGTGGCCCCACAGGGTGTGTGGTTTCTGTGGAGCCTCCGCCTCCCTTGCCGGATGTCTCCCCACTCTGTGTGCACTGGGCTGGGCTGGGAATGGAGCCGGGTGCCTGCGCAGAAGCCTACCTGCTGGATTACACAGTGGTGGCCCCACAGGGTGTGTGGTTTCTGTGGAGCCTCCGCCTCCCTTGCCGGATGTCTCCCCACTCTGTGTGCACTGGGCTGGGCTGGGAATGGAGCCGGGTGGCGGCAGTGAAGCCTATCTGTCAGATTGTGCGACGGCGGCCCTGCAGGGCATGTGGTCTCTGCAGAGCTTCTGCCACCCCCCGCTGGACGTCTCCCCATTCCATATGCACTTGATGTTATGTTTTTATAGTTTAAATTGGTTTATTTTTGGGAGAGAGTGACACTAGGGACCGTCTATTCCGCCATCTTGACCGGAAGATGATAGCTTTCTTACCTCAATTCCATTCCTGAGATTTCTAAACACCTATTTTCTGATTGTTTTTTAAACTCACCTATCTCTTCACAGCTATGATTATACCACCCTGTAGCAATTATTTCATCTCATCATCACAGATAAAGAAATAGGAATTAAGTAACTTGCCTAAGGTTAGCACAGATCAGAACCTATATCTGATGCAGAAGCCCAGGCTCTTCATCATGGTCTCCTTCCTCTTTCTGCCCTGCTTTCTCTGTATCTCTAGAATGCCCTGCCCATTTTTATATCATCCTTTCTTTGTTCCTGAAGCTCTTGTAATTTCCTCCAGGAAGCCTTCCTGACTCACTCCTTGCCTAGGATAACTCCCTCAACACTTCTTTCTCTTTATGTTCTTGACTAAATCCCTCTGTCACTTCCCCACTCCTTCCTCTAGGTTGTCATGACCCACACAAGGTGACTGTACAGCAGAGCCTTCCTAGATCGGATGGGCAGGGTGTATGTGGGTCGGGTGTATGAGGGAGGAGGTCAGTGAAAGAATTACACAGTTTTATTTACAAAGATATACAATAACAAATATGGTTTACAAATTCTATCAAAGCAATAACAGTTGAAGGGCCATTTGTAATTGGCACATTTGTTATTTGTGGTATAATTGGATATCAGCTATACCAACCAACTGAGCAACCAGCCAGCCCTTTTATTTTTTAATGGCTGGCTGGTAGGGGGATCCGAACCCATGACCTTGGGGTTATAAGGCTACTCTCTAATTTTTTTTTTAATTGAATCATAATTGATTATACATATTTTTGAGGTTCAGTGTTGATGTAAGTTGATCAAATCACTACTATTAGCATATGTATTATTACAAAATCGTACTTTATGCTCCTTATCAAATCTCTCCCCATTCCCTCCCTCCATCCCCCCCACCTGTGATAACCCTAGATTTCTTTCCATCTCAAAGAGTAATGGTTACTCTGTTGATTTGTTGCCTAGATGATGTGTCCAGTGCTCAGAAGGTATGTTCATGTCCCCCACTATTATCTTAGAGTAGATGCTTCTTCTATCACTCTGGAATGGGCTTTGTGGAGAGAAACATCCTCTTCTTTTCTTTGTTCTCCACTGATGACTCTCCTTGTGTCAATGTACTCGAGTGGCTGATGGGCCATCTGCATGGTGGTTGTGGTGTCTAGCCGCTTTTGCGGCCACTGTGGCTATTGTGGTGGCTGTGGTGGGCCATCTACATGGAAGTGGTGTTTTTGTTGTGCTCCTTGTCTGGTTGCTGGAGGAGAGGTCGGTCCCTGGCTCCATGCCTCAGGCCCCCAGGCAGACCCGTGGCAGTGGCAGTGTGCTTGGATACGGGAGGAGGGGTCAGTCCCTGGCCCCATGCCTCAGGACCTTGGGCAGGCCCCCAAACATTTTTTTTGATGGCAGCTGTTCCTAAGAGAAGTAGATTTTCCTCTGTAGATTAAATGTTCTCTCACTTTGTTATACACATCTTTGGCTTGACAGACCATTGGGCAGCCCATTAGTCAGAAGCATGAATCTATAGAGAGCTGTAATTTGTGGTAAATTAGTAATATTTTGTATAACTGGTGTGGTTTAACTGTCAGCTATCAGTATTATCAATGAAGGGGAAGTTTGTCTTGAAAGTAAGATTTCATGGTTCTATGATCAAATCAAGAAAGCAAGCTCTTGAAGAAAGGGAACTGGTATTTAGTGGGTATCCACTATGTGCCAGGTACTCTGATGAGTGTCTAAGATGTGTCGTCTCATTTTATCATTTTAATTTTTCTGTGGAATTGCTATCACTGCATTTTACACAGGAGGAAACCAACTCAGAGGGATTAAGTGACTTAAACACAAGCTTGTATGTGTGGTAATTGCAAAACCAGGGCAGATAGGTTTCAACACTGATGCTAGCTCTGATCAATTGTTAGTGACTGTGTAGATCGCTGGCTTGAGAAGGTTGAGTTAGGTGCGGAGCTCCATTGGCCTGTGTGCTATGGTCAGGAAGTGGTGCTTGTCATGGCTTTGGTAACTGGTTACTTGCAGTACCTGAAAAGTCCCTGAGCTGATGATATTTCTCAGTGAGCATGGGGTCATGTCCTTGCTGATTCTTTGTTTTCATATGAATGCCACTAATCACAGCTAATAAAATCTTTGGGTAGGCAGGACAAGACTTTTGTCAGTAATATGTTTGGAGTAACTCATGGATTTTACCAAACATTGGTAAAGATTTTTTTATTTTTTTTTTGGCAGCTTGTCCATACAGGGATCCAAACCCTTGACCTTGGTGCTATCAACACTGTGCTCTAACCAGTTGAGCTAACCAGCCAACCTGAAAGCTTTTTGTTTTAACTGAAATTTTACTGTTTAGTAAAAACTGCCTTTCTTACAAAATGTTCTGTAAGTAAACTTCATACATTATACAGGCTAACTGTTTGTCCCTGACTGAAAGTTTGTGAGATTTTACTGCAAATGTCTATTTCAGTTCAGCTGTGTTTGGTATCACCTCTCTTTACCCCTATGAAGGTGGGGTTGGGGGAATTGAGGGTTACCTCCAGGGTAGAAATCTGAAATTCATGGAGACTAGAATGCCAAGTGTTCCTCTGCTGTTGCCTCTTAATTTTCAGTGTGAGTAGTCAGGAGAATCCATGTATAATTTGCAACCTTTTGTCAGACAGTGTAGTTTTGAAGATATGGCCTATGTTTTCCAAAACAAACAATAAAACATTCATGCAGTGCTCCGGGGTATGACTACCTTTATTTCTCTAAGAATAAAGTGTCATTAGAGAACTTCTCTCTGTTGAGGATTTTGGCTTTGCCTGTTGCCAGCACCTCAGGTAATCTGTTTCATGCAAAGGCCCCAGGGCAATTTGTACTTGGAAAAATCTTGTAGACCAGTACTAAGGAAACTTAGTAATTTCCATTTTGCCATTTCAATAATTGCCATTTTGAAGTGTTTCTTCTCTTTTTCATGCCTCAGATGCTCCCAGAGAGCTGTTACAGCTTCCAAGTTCAGGGTTACACTTCCCAAATGATGTGTCTCAAGCGTTCTGAGTCCGTGAAGTCAATCCCTGCAGAGACTTTACCTTACTCCCTCCTCCCTGCCAAATTGATTAATAGTTCCTTGGAATTAGTGAGAAGACTAACTTCACTCTTGAGAGATACCCAGGACATACTCTGTGTGTGTGTGCGCGTGCATACACGCATGTTTTGAGTTCCAAGTGAGCCATTACCTTGGTTTGCTTTGTGGGTCAGTCAGGGCAGACTTCGTGGTCAGAGCCTTGTCACTTCACTGTACTCTGCTTTGTTGCAGTCACATAAGCAGACTTCTCTTGGCCTCAGCCCAGCTTTTTGAGCTGGAGTCTCAGGGAAAGCATGAGCAGTAAGTTGGCCAAAAGAGCCAAGTGCCACTGTAGCTGGGGCTTTGGCAGCCCTCTAAGAACCATCGTCCTTGGAGAAGCTGGTGAATCAGGAGACCTTGGGTGGTTACTCTTTTTTTGTTTGAAGTGTTCTGAAACCCTACCACATCAGACATGCAAATACTCTCCAAATCCCAAGGGACATCATTCTGGGTCTTCTCCTGCCTGGGATCAGCTGTAACAGTGCTTGTCTCATGGTCAGTAAGAATCCTGAAGCGTAACGGGGAAACTAAATGTAGTTCCTGCCACAGGGTAGGTAGGAGAGAGTCTTTGGAATGTTGATTTCTGAACCACACACTGACGTAGGCTTCTGCTCCTAGTTTCCTCCCTAAGTCTGCTGCCATGTGCCTGATGTGTCTGCTGATTTGTCTTCCATGAGTTTACCTTTGTGCATGTGATTCTTCCACCCCATGGAAAAAGTCAATATTCCCTAGCCTGGGATTTAAGGCTTCAGTCTGCTTCTCCATTGACATCTTCTGATTCTATAGCTTTTCCTGGTGTTTCTTCCTGTTTGGACTCATTATCTGGATTCTACTTTTTTCTAAGCTCAGCTCAGTCCCGTCCTCCCTAGCCTGAGCGTCATTCCTCTTGACCCCCTCTCTGTCCCAACTCTGAACAGTACCAGTTTGGTTCCAGGTACTTGTCAAAATGCATGGAATTACAAGGGAAACTGATTCTGTTGAAATGTAGTTATCAAGATAGTTTTAAAAATTGTGATAGAATAGTATGTGCTTCTTTATTAACATGTTAAATAATAAGATCTAGAGGCAGGTTTTATAACTACCATAATTTCAAATTAATGATGCATGTGAACAAGATTTCAAGATATGTTACAATTATATTGTGAAATGAAAATAAGTGAGTTTTACTGGTGATAGTCACAAAAACTGTTGATATTACTGTGACTATTTGTCTACATTTATAATTGAAGGAAACACTTCATTTCATTGATACATTAGTGAAAACGATGTAATTTTTTTTTCTCGTCTGTGTTCACAAGCCCCTTTGAGCTCACCCCCAAATAAATTGTGGCCCACAGGTTAAACACTCCTCCTGCTCTGGTGCCTACACATAGCAGGCAGAGAAGATGTTTGCTGACTAACAGGTTGCTACTGTGAGATTTGCTGCCTTAGTTCTCCCCCACCAGCCCACCCTTCTCTTTTGACCTTGACCTGCCCTCATACCTCTGGATAGTGCCTCAACTTCAGCTTGGACTCTCGTGTCTCTGTCTATGTTGGTAGAGAGCTGGAGTGTAAGGATTGTTGTTTTTCAGCAGTCTGTGTCCTTTTGGCTTGAGGGAGATGACTATCATTTTACAAAAACTGGCAGGAGGGAGCCCAGCTGTCTGTGGGGTAGGGGCCAGACCCTTTCCCCCTAAACAGGAATCTGAGGACCAGAGCCGACATTCAGGATGTGTTTCTACCACCAAAGCATGTCTCGTCCCAGGCGTCAGTGCCCTATAGAGTGCTTTGCCTCCTGTGTCTGTAGGAAAGAAAAAGACCTGAGCTTAGGGTTTGCTGCTGGGAATGGCCAGGGTGTATGTTTCTGGCTCTTGGAGCTGACTCACTAGCCTCTTCCTTTTTCCCCCTTGTCCAGGGCAAGCTAGCGTCATTTTTCCTGTCTCGCGTGGATGCCTTGAGCCCTCAGCTCCAGCAGGTAAAAGAAGGGAGGGAGATGGAGAGCCTGGGGATCTGAGCCTGGAGCATCTCCTATGGCTCCTCCTTAGCTCTTCTGTGTGTTATTGCTTTGGGACCATGTTCTCACCTCTGTCCCTGTTCACATGCGCAGGCCTCTACTGCTGCCTTCACACACCTATCTGAGTTCTTTGGCTTCATTGTCCCTTCTCATGTTTCCCTCAGAGCTCTCTTTGGTCTCTGTCTCTTTTGGGCATTAGTGGGGTTGGGGGTTCTGTGGCTGGGTTGGATTCCTGTCTGACCAGCTTTCTGCCCTTTCTTCTGCAGTTGGCCTGTGAGTGTTATTCTAGGCTGCCCTCGTTAGGCGCTGGCTTTTCCCAGGGCCTGAAGCACACTGAGAGCTGGGAGCAGGAGCTGCACAGCCTGCTGGCCTCACTGCACAGCCTGCTGGGGGTCCTGTATGAGGGAGCAGAAACAGGTAGGGACCATGGCTGGTAGTCAGTGGAACAGTGTTTGGGGGGCTTGGCAGGAGGGAACAGGGGGTGGCTCAGAGAGGTGGGTGAGGCAATTGGTCAGTCTAGGCAGAATGGATTAGAATATTGGCAGGTCGGGTCGGCCCGGTGGCGCACTGGAGAGTGCGCTGCTTGGGAGCGTGGCGGCGCTCCCGCTGAGGGTTCAGATCCCATGTGGAGACCAATTCCCGCTCACTGGCTGAGCGTGGTGCGGGCGCAACACTGAGGGTTGCGATCCCGTTGCCGGTCCCGGTACAGGCGCGACACCGAGGGTTGTGATCCCGTTACCGGTCAGTAAAAAAAGACAAAAAGGAAAAAAAAAAAAAAAGAATATTGGCAGGTCATTCACTACAAATGAAAACGGAGGGGATGGAAGAGAGACAGAGCGTACAAGGAGGCTGTGTTTCTGCCCAGCTCCTGTGCAGCATGAAGTCCCTGGAGTAGAGACGCTGCTTTCGCCCTCAGAAGATGGTGGTGCCCATGTCCTTCTCCAGGTTCGGCAGAGGTTTTCAGGACTGGCTCGCTGCCTGGGGCTCATGCTCAGGTGTGTGTGGGTGTTGGAGGAGGGGCCTAGAGCAGGAAGGGTTGAGATGGGAGAGGCGTCTTCATCATGAGGAAGGAGATTGAGGTGGGCTTGGAGTCATGCTGGGGAGCCTGCTCTGAGGGGCTCCCTGCTCTGATTCTCTTTAGCTCAGAGTTTGGGGCTCCTGTGTCCGTCCCTGTGCAGGAAATCCTGGATGTCATCTGCCGGACACTCAGTGTCAGTGGCAAGAATATTGTAAGTGGGACCTGTCCTCTGTTCTGAGTCCTTGCTTAGGACCCCCGGCAACTAGAAAGTAGTGTGGGACCTAAAGCTCCTCAAACAATGTTATCCCTGAAGTTGTCCCACACAGATCCTTATTTTTATCTAAATACCATCACTACCGGTGCTTCCCCGGCACATGTGCGCACTGTCAGAGTGGATTTGTTCTCATACAGCGGGACCGCTTGTGGCTAATGCTTCCCTAGGGGAGGGTGAATTTGGGGATCAGCTGAGTCGTTGTTGAGAGGCTCAGCCATCCCTCTCCTTACCCTCCGTCCAGGGTCTGTTTTAGAGGATGGAGGTTCGATTTTGTTCAGAGGACTTAGGTCAGAGGGTGGGTTCCTTACCTATTTGTACTTATGTACCTGGTCACACACACCCCCTCTGTCACCTCTTCTGGCTCTCTCTCTCTGGCTCCTTATTTTTCCAATTGTTTCTCCAGAGCTTGCTTGGAGATGGTCCCCTGCGGTTGCTACTGCTGCCATCTATCCATCTTGAAGCCTTGGACCTGCTCTCTGCGCTCATCCTCGCGTGAGTGGCTCTGGCAAGGTGTGGTGAATGGACTGGGATGTGCTGGGAACAAGGGTCACCTTTCCGTCTCTGCCCCCAGGTGTGGAGGCCGGCTCTTGCGCTTTGGGGCCCTGATCAGCCGCCTGCTTCCCCAGGTCCTCAATGCCTGGAGCATTGATAGGGATACCCTCCCTCCAGGCCAGGAGAGGCCTTACAGGTGACCCTCCAGGAAGGGAATAAGGAGGAGAAGGGGTGAGCGTATGTGGGTGGGTTGGGTCTTCTGGGATGTTGACTCTACATTTGTAACCTTCCCTCTTTGCTCATATCACAGTACCATTCGGACCAAGGTGTATTCTGTATTAGAGCTGTGGGTACAGGTTTGTGGGGCCTCGGCAGGCATGCTTCAGGGGGGAGCCTCTGGAGAGGCCCTGCTCACCCACCTGCTCAGTGACATCTCCCCGCCAGCTGATACCCTGAAGGTGAGTAAGGCCTCGGCTCCCATCCCAGTACTCTCATCCTGTGCCCTTTGTCAAAATGTGCCTTCTCACCAGACTCTATCTCCCAACTCTGTCCTTCCTTCCTGTGTATCTGTGTGTGTGATTTATGTTTCTCTCCACCACCAGCTGCGCAGCCCCCGGGGGAGCCCTGACGGGGGTTTACAAACCGGGAAGCCCAGCGCCCCCAAGAAGCTAAAGCTAGATCTAGGGGACGCTACGGCCCCGCCCAGCCACCGGAAAGGAGATAGCAATGCCAACAGCGATGTGTGTGTAGCAGCACTGAGAGGTGGGTGAGCCCTGTGCCCCAGACCCCTAGGGCTCTGCGATGGCCTGGAGTGATAACCCAAAACCAGCCTGCAAAATAGAGGGTGTATGTAAAATGCAGAGCCAGCTAAAACCCTATAGAGAGGCCAGGAGAAAGAGTAGAAGCAGAAGCAGCCATGCAGCTCCAGGACTGCAGGTGGAATCATGGGTCTTGCTGTCAGACTGAGGGTTCTGACAGTTTACACTGCTCTTCCAAGGTCTCAGTTATCTCATTTATTCAGCAAACACTTTGCACGTCCACTCTATGTACCAGGTATAGTAGTAGCACTTGGGAGGAAACCCCTGCCTGTGGAGCTTACATTCTCCCCAGGCAGGCTGCCTGCTGGAGCTTCTGCTTCCAGTGCAACTGCTAAGCTGTAAACAGAAGTTACTAGACAGATACTATGCAGTTAATGGGTGACTTTCCTTTGGTTCCTGTGTATTTCATTGCTTGTCATTCCGCCCCGTGTGAAGGGAAGAGCCAACTCTCCCCAATTATATAAATGTACGTTTATAATGTTCTACCTATATTATCTCACTTAAGTATTGTCAGCAGCCCTATGTAGTAGAGGTAGCAGTTATAGTTGAGAAAGCCGACTTAGAGAAGTGAGGTGACCTGCCTGAGGTGGCAGTGGCAGAGCCAGTGCTCATCTTGGCCTGTGTGCTTCAGAAGCCTGTGCTGTTCATCCTGTTAGCAGCCTGCCTCTTACACACCACTCTCCTTCTCCAGGCCTCAGCCGGACCGTCCTCATGTGTGGGCCTCTCATCAAGGAGGAGACTCACAGGGTCAGTGGAGCCTGGTCCCGTAGGGGCTGGGGAAGGGGCTGCCGCTCTGTACATGGTGGGGTGTGTGCCTCAGAGCTGGTCAACTCCAACCTGGGAGTAGGCCAGAGAAGGGTTGGGTAGTCTTGGCGCTGTTTCTAGGTGTGCTCTGTGTCTTTTCCAGAGACTGCATGATCTGGTCCTACCCCTGGTCATGGGTGTCCAGCAGGGTGAGGTCCTAGGCAGCTCCCCATACACCAGCTCCCGCTGCCGCCATGAACTCTACCGCCTGCTGCTGGCACTGCTGCTGGCACCTTCTCCTCGCTGCCCGCCGCCTCTCACCTGTGCCCTGCAAGCCTTCTCCCTTGGCCAGCGAGAAGACAGCCTTGAGGTAAGTGCTGACTGGGGCACTTTGGTTACTGGATTCTCTTGTTTCTGATGCTGATGGATCCTGCCTTTCTGGCCCCATGTGACCCTGTATTCCTGATACTCACACTCTCCTTTTCTTCCTTCCTCAGGTCTCCTCTTTCTGCTCAGAAGCACTGGTGACCTGTGCTGCTCTGACCCACCCCCGGGTTCCTCCCCTGCAGTCCATGGGCCCCACCTGCCCCACGCCTGCCCCAGGTCCCCCTCCTGAGGCCCCATCTCCATTCAGGGCTCCTCCCTTCCATCCCTCGGGCCCTGTTCCATCTGCAGGCCCCATGCCTTCCACAGGCCCCATGCCTTCCATAGGCCCCATGCCCTCTGCAGGCCCCATGTCCTCTGCAGGCCCCATGTCCTCCTCAGGCCCCATGCCTTCCGCAGGCCCCGTGCCCTCAGCACGCCCTGGACCTCCAGCCACAGCCAACCACCTAGGCCTTTCTGTCCCAGGCCTGGTGTCTGTCCCGCCCAGGCTCCTTCCTGGCCCTGAGAACCACCGAGCAGGCTCAAACGAGGACCCTGTCCTTGCTCCTAGTGGGACTTCTCCACCTGCTATACCCCCGGATGAAACTTTTGGGGGGAGAGTGCCCAGACCAGCCTTTGTCCACTATGATAAGGAGGAGGCATCCGACGTAGAGATCTCCTTGGAAAGTGACTCTGATGACAGTGTGGTGATCGTGCCTGAGGGGCTGCCGCCTTTGCCACCCCCACCGCCTTCAGGCACCACACCTCCACCTGCAGCCCCCGCTGGGCCACCGGCAGCTTCCCCTCCTGTGCCAGCCAAGGAGGAGCCCGAAGAGCTTTCTGCAGCCCCAGGGCCTCTCCCACCGCCTCCGCTCCCACCCCCACCTGTTCCTGGTCCTGTGACACTTCCTCCACCCCAGCTGGTCCCTGAAGGGACCTCTGGTGGGGGAGGGCCTCCAGCCCTGGAAGAGGATTTGACGGTTATTAATATAAACAGCAGTGATGAGGAGGAGGAGGAGGAGGAAGAGGAGGAGGAGGAGGAGGAGGAAGAGGAAGAGGAAGAGGAAGAAGACTTTGAGGAAGAGGATGAAGAAGAGTATTTTGAAGAGGAAGAAGAGGAGGAGGAAGAGTTTGAGGAGGAATTTGAGGAAGAAGAAGGTGAATTAGAAGAAGAAGAGGAGGAGGAAGAGGAGGAGGAAGAGTTGGAAGAGGTTGAAGAGTTGGAGTTTGGCTCAGCAGGAGGGGAGGTAGAAGAGGGTGGACCTCTGCCTCCCACCCTGCCTCCGGCTCTGCCTCCCCCGGAGTCCCCCAAGGTGCAGCCTGAGCCAGAACCAGAACCCAGGCTGCTGTTGGAAGTGGAGGAGCCAGGGGCGGAGGAGGACCATGAGGCTGAGACAGCCCCTACCCTGGCCCCTGAAGTACTCCCCTCCCAGGGGGAGGTGGAGAGGGAAGGGGGAAGCCCTGCAGCAGGGCCACCTCCTCAGGAGCTTGTTGAAGAAGAGCCTTCTGCTCCCCCAACCCTGCTGGAAGAGGGGACTGAGGGTGTGGATAACAAGGCAACACCCCCACCAGAGACATCTGCAGAAGAAGTGATGGAGACAGAGTCAGAGCCTGCAGCTCTCCAAGAAAAGGTGAGAGGGCCGGGCAAAGAGTTCACCTCTGGGGTGGGCAGGTGGGCCTGGCGGGAGAAGGGGTTGCAGCTGTTTGTGTTAGGGAAGAGGTTTGCCCCGGCCTGACCCACTCCCTCTGTGTGTGTGTCTCTTTCAAATCTTGTCTTTGTCCTTAAAAGGAAGAGGATGACACAGCTGCCATGCTGGCCGACTTCATTGATTGTCCCCCTGATGACGAGAAGCCACCACCTACCACCGAGCCTGACTCCTAGCCCTCGTCTGCACCCTCCAGCCCTCGTTTCCAATAAAGTTATGTCCTTAGATATTGACTGCTGCTTCTGCCTTTTGCCACAACTGGGTCCCCAGCCAGAAGCCCAAGTGTCTGCTGGGCTTTTCAAGGTATCTGTAGTATTCCCTAAATATCTCCATATCTGTCCTGTTGTCTCCATTGTCCAGAGGAGGAGGCATTGACTTAAAGGGGTAATAGACTGTCCTGTCACTCAGCAATTTAGTGTCAGAATTTTAGAATTTTTGCCCTCTTTCATTTCAGATGCTAAATACGTGCAGGGTTGCCTATCTAGTAAAGACTGCGAGGAGTTGGAAGATGTAGCCCTGCTTTTGAGTTTGTAATCTAGAGGTGGGAAATGTGTGGGGAATTGATGGCATTAATTGTCCTAGTGACTGAACCTGTGTAAACACATCCACACATGCACACAGAGCCCCTTGGTCTGAAAAAGGCTGAGAGATTGCAATGAAAGTTTAGAAAATTATGAAAAAGTGTAGAGGAATTTAGTCATTGAACTCTGTGAAATTTAAACTTTGGGCATCTCAAGGGGGCATCCACAGTGGGTATGGAGAATGAGCTCTTCCCAGTCTGGTCCTTTCATTAACATTATCCCAGTCCTCCTCCCAGTACCTTCCTGGCAGGAATTTGATAAGCACGCCCTAGGCCTTTCTACCCACTCGAAGGATCTGGACATTTCCCAGCCAGTGTCTGGTCCCTTTAAGCACTGATATTTATTCCAGGCCTTGTGATGCCTGATTGAGCAGGAATCTAGAGGTGTGTCTAGGAGAGGGTGCCAATCAAGCTTTATGGGTTTGAGCGAGGGCCCCATGAATTTTTCACTCACTCAGTATATTAGTCTGTTTCTATTGCTTACAACAGAAATACCTGAAACTGGATAATTTGTAAAGAAATAAAATTTATTTCTTATATTTTCAGAGGCTGGGAAGTCCAAAGTCCAGGGAACATGTCTGGTGAGGGCCTGTTCTTGGTGACAACACAGCAATGCAGGGTCTCACATGGTGGATGCCTGAGTAGAGAGAGAGACTAACCTCAGTCACTGTCCTTTCAAAGCCATCAGAACCATGCCCATGATCCATTAAATCATCAATGGATTAATCCATTCTCTATGGCATGGTCCTTAAAATCTAATCACCTATTCAAGGCCCCACATTTCAACTACCATAATAGGATTTCCCACTCTCTTCACACTGTCATAGTGGGGTTTAAGTTTCTAATAAACTTTGGGGGACACAGTTCAATCCATAGCACTCTGTTGGTGTATGAACGTAAGTACAGTAAAGTGCCTTGGAAATGCAGAAAAGTGAATCATTTCTCCCAACTGCATGTATCCTGAAGAGCCTCTTTGAGGGGGTAGTTCTTGAGCTAATTTTTGGAAACGTCGTTAGGGCTTAAACCCTCATTCCCCTAACTAGTTATTTTGAAAGATTTCAAACCTACAGAAAAGTTGTAAGAATAGTACAGTATATAATCTTTGCCTAGATTCAGCAGTTCTTAACATTTAGCCATGTTAGCTTTTATTCCTGTATAACTATACATATAGACATGTAGACGTGTAATACATCTATATTTGTACACATTTCTTTTTTTCATGGGCCTATGCGAAATCGAGTAGCAGATAATCATGGCTCTGCCCTCTCCAAATGCTTCAACATTATCTTCTAAGATTAAGGACATTTCCCCACACAATCACAATACCACTATCAAACCTAAGAAAAGTAATAGTAATTCAGTGATATTGTATATATATTGTGATATTCAGGTTTTCCTAATTATTTCTAAAATGCGTGATAGCTATTTGTTTTTTTTTTTTTCTCTGATACAAATTGAAGAGGAGTTTCCTTTAGGTGGAGAAGGCCATTTAAAAGCTTAAGTAAGGGGCCGGCCCTGTGGCTCACTCGGGAGAGTGCGGTGCTGATAACACCAAGGCCAAGGGTTCGGATCCCACATAGGGATGGCCGGTTAGCTCACTGGGTGAGCGTGGTGCTGACAACAGCAAGTCAAGGGTTAAGATCCCCTTACCGGTCATCTTAAAAAAAAAAAAAAAAAAAAAAAAAGCTTAAGTAAGGATTGCTGCAAGGCCAAAGGTGCAGAAATGTGAAAACTCTTGCAATAATGATTTTTTCAAAAAGGGAAAGAACCTGATTTCAGGAAACCATAGATAGATAAAGTTGACGTTGACCCTGGGGAAGAGGCTAGAACAGAAGTTTTTCTAATTTAAATTGTATTCTGAATAGATAATATGTTCACATGGTTCAAAATTCAAGAGGTACAAAGGTTTGAGGTCATCTCACCCCTGTTCTCCAGCCACTCAGATTTTCTACCTAGAGCAGCCGGTATGATCAGTATTTACATATTCCTCCAGAGATATTGTATGCATACACAAGCAAATATGTCTAAAAATCCTTCCTTTTATTTTTTACACGATGGTTGTTAATATATTAATAGAAATCACTTAATTTCACTGTCATGGGGATTTATTCACTCAGCAAATATTTATTGAGTACCAGTTATGTACTAGGCACCGTCTTCTCATTGATATAGTACTTTTTGAAATAATTATAGATCCTCAGGAGGTTGCAAAGATGGTATAGAGAAGATGGGGTGACAAAATATCCTTCACCCAGTGTCCCCCAATGGTTACATCTCACATGATTATGGTACAATATAAAAACCAGAAATTTGGTGTTGGTTCAGTGATAGGCACTGTTTTACAAGTTGGGGGTAGAGCAGTGAACAAAACAAAATACAGGGGGCTGGCCAGTTAGCCCAGTTGGTTAGAGCACAGCCTTGTAACACCAAGGTCAAGGGTTCAGATCCCCATACTGGCCAGATGCCAAAAAAAAGAAAAAATACAGATGTAGAGAAATTGAATGTGGAGAAATACTAATATTTGATTAGTGTAAGTTAAGGGTAGATGGATGTCTGTTTTACTGCTCTTCTGTTAACATTTCCAGAGTTTTAAATATTTGAAACATTAGGAAGCTTTTAAAAAAATTTTTAAGCTTAAATACTTTGTTGCTATAGTGCAAACATCAAAATGTCCTGCTTCTTGGCCCCAGCCCCCTAGTATTGATGGAACTCCCCAACCTTCTATCCAGAATGCCTAGCCCCCAAAATGCCCAGACAACAGGCACTGCTCTCCAAAGCCCTTCTGATTTCCTTGTATCTTCCCATTCTCCCCACCCCCTTCATGACCCTGGCAGCTCTCTTTTTGGGCTCCCATTAATACTCTAAAATAATATAATGATTTCACTTCATTGCATTTATCCATTTACCCTTCTCTTTCCCGGGAGATTGAGAAATCCTTGGAGACTGTGACTGTGTAGTTTTCATTTTGTTCTCTCCAGCACCTAGCCTAATGTGTGGCAGGAAGTACCATGTACAGGTTGGGGAATGAATGAATGAATGAATGAATGGCTCACTGGGTGGACGGATAGACAGAGATGGTAGTTGGTGTATGACAAATGAAAGCAAGTGACCTCCAGGCTGGTTGATGGGGGCTGAAATGACCAGAATGTTACGGGTTTAGATTCTTAGTGTTCAAGACCCAAAAGTGTGGATTAAGCACTGTGCTACTACTACATGGGAGCAGGAGAAACAGAGGATACGGTAGACTTGAAGGAGTTGGGGTCAGAAAGGTGAAGAAACACAAAGCAAAACTGAGATAAAGTGTTGGGAAACAGAATGGCATGAGATTAGGGAGATCAAACATAATCACGAAGGACTGAAAATGGGCAGCTTCCTCTTGCACTCTATCACACACGCAAACATTTCATTTACTTTCTGTTCACTGTTACCTCCTTTATGCCAAGCATTTTGCTAGGAAACACAAGGAGAAAAGAATGCCTAACATACATTATCCAGAGGGTGCTGCAGGGAAATCCTATTTAGGGAAATCCCCTGGGCAGGTTGTAGAGAGGTCACTCATCCAGGGTTTGAAAACAGATTTTCACCAGGGCCCAGGCTGGTGGAGACTGGAAGTGGGAAAGTGAACCAAGCAGAAGGACTGAAGATCAATGTGAGCCTTTGATGACAAAGGCAGGGGAAGTGGCACCTGTAGCCTACACAGGATCTGTGCTCTGAGAGCTGCCCTTCAAAGTCTTCTTGCTCGCAAGGGGCCAGGGGAGGGAGGTTGTGCGGTTCCAGGGGTGCCCTGCAGTCCAGCCCATTCTTTTGTGTTGTTGCATCTGAGAATAAGTTGCATCATTATGATATTTTACCCTTAAATGCTTCTGCACTCCTAAATATCTGTACAGTATTTCCCAAGACTAAGGACATCCTCTTACATAATAACAGTACAATTATCAGTCAAGAATTTTAACAATTGAGAGGGTATTATTACCTAATATGTTGTCCATATTTGAATTTCCTCAATTATCCCTCTAATGTCCTTTATAGCTGTTTGTGAATTTTAGCTTTTTTTTTTTTTTTTTCCCTTTTTGTCTTTTTTCGTGACCGGCGACGGATCGCAACCCTCAGCGTCGCGCCCGTACCGGACCGGGACCGGCAACGGGATCGCAACCCTCGGCGTTGCACCCGCCCCTAGCTCAGCCAGTGAGCGGCCGGTCTGTATGTGGGATCTGAACCCTCGGCGGGAGCGCTGCCGCGCTTCCCAAGCGGCGCAGTGTAGCAGTGCGTCACCGGGCCAGCCCCGAATTTTAGCTTTTTATGTCATCAAGTCACAGGTACCTTTGTCCCCCATCCCTGACATGAACTCTGTCCCTTATCCCATTCCTGAGCCTCATCCCTTGCCTGCCCCCCACCTATATCCATAGCGTGGGCCACTTCTGCAAACTCCTGCTTAGCTGCTAAAGCATTAGATTCTAGAATTAGTATTTGCCTCTTCCTTTTTCTCCAGTCAAAAACAAGAATAATCCCAACTAACAGGAGACTTATAACTTTTAATTGAAAAGATACCTGGTAAACAAGAATGCCATATATGTCAGGCAAAGATAAGGTCCAGGTTGTGGCAGGATTGAAAGACTGTCAGGCTCCCATCAAGCTTGTCTCTCCTTTCATCTCTCTCCACATAGTCATTAAGGGTGGGGTCTTTGACCACTGGAATGCAATCAAACCAAACCCAAACAAACCTAATTCCAACTTCATTTTACTGTTTGCACCACTTCTTCAGTTTCTGCAGAACTCTGAGGGCTGGCACTCAAAAAGACCTCTCAACTTCTGGGTCAGGCTGAATAGGTGACACAATTGCTCTTGTAACAACACTGTAGACACATATTTTTGTGAAATGAATAAAACAAATATGGAACAGGTGGGGAAGCCAGGAATTGACTAGACAGCAGACGGCAGGAAAAGAGTTTGGGATTGGTTATAACCATGTCATGATTAATTGGCATTGCAGTGGACATAGGAGAAAACAGAGTTAAACTACTACAGAGCAGAGAGGATTTAAGGGGAAAATATATTCTATTCCTCATCTTTTGTTGTGACATCTCTGCAATAATTTTATGTGTTTCTTTTCTTTTCTTTTTTGGGTGGCTGGCCAGTACAGGAACCTGGACCTTGGTGTTATCAGCACCATGCTCTAGCCAACTGAGCTAACTAGCCAGCCAAGTCTGCAAGGCCAGCCAAATTTGTAAGTCTTATTATTAGACTATTTTAGGCAAAAGTATTAATTCTAGGGAAAAAAAAATCTGAGGATAATGCCATGATTTGATCCTACTTTTTGTTTGATGTTTTTATTATGAAAATTTACAAACATATCCCAAGCTAAAGAGAATAATACTATGGATTCCCCCTTCCATACCTTCAGTAATTATCAACACATGGCTAAAAACTCCCCCAACCCAGATTATTTGGAATTAAATCCCAGACAATATACTTACTGTTTCATTTTATTTTATTTTTTAATCCTTTTGTTATTCTTTTTTAACAAGTGGCCCAGACATACTGTTTTATCAATAAATATTTCAGTATATATCTCTAAAGATAAGGACTCTTTAAAAAAAAAATGAAAAAAACCACCAATATTGTGTGAGATTATTTTGCATACTTCTTGGATGTTATCTTTTCTGAACTGTTGCTTTTATTACATAAACAGAGCACCTCAGTATTATGGTTGCTTTTTTTCCTTCTTAGTTTGAATAGCAGAATACAAAACTTTCCCCAGATTAATGTACAGATTCAACACAATCCTATCAAAATTCCAGCAGACATTGCAAAGGACCCAAAATAGCCAAAACAACATTGAAAAAAATGAACAGAGTTGGAAGACTTGCACTTTTCAATTTGAAAGCTTACTACAAAGCTACAGTACTCAAGACAATGTAGTCCGGGCATAAGGACAGGCATATAAATCAATGGAATAGAACTGAAAGTCTAGATAGAAATAAATCCTTACATTTATGAGCAATTGATTTTTGACAAATTGCCAAGGCAATTCAATGCGGAAAGGATAGGCTATTCAACAAAGGGTGCTGGGACAACCGGATATCCTTGTAAAGAGAATAATTTGGAACCCTAACTCACATTATACAAAAATTAACTCAAAATGGATCATAGACCCAAACGCAAGAGCTAAAATATAAAACTTTTAGAAGAAAACATACGAGAAAATGTTTGTGGCCTTAGGTTAAGCAAAGAGTTCTTAGATATAAATCAAAAGCATAATCTACAAAAGAAAACAAAATGGATATATTAGAATTCATCAAAATTTAAAAACTCCTGCACTTCAAAGGACATCATTAAAAAAAATTAAAAAGACACATCATAGACTAAGAGACAATATTTGCAAATTATATGTCTGATAAGTGACTTGTATCCAGAACATATATGGAACTCATAACTCAAGAAAACAAATAACCCAGTTAAAAAATGAGTAAAGGACTTGAATAGACAGTTCTCCAAAGAAGATGTACTAATGACCAAAAGCATATGAAGATGCTCAACTGCTCTCAACTGCTCTAATCATAAAAGAAATGCAAATTAAAACCACAGTGAGATATCACTTCACATCCATTAGGATGGCCACTATCAAAAGAACAGAAAAATACTCTGCCATAAAAAAGAACGAAATACTCCCATTTGCAACAACATGGATGAGCCTGGAGAAACTTATGTTGAGTGAAATAAGCAAAGCACAGAGGGATAAATCCCACATGTTCTCACTCATATGTGGGAGCTAAGAGAGAAAGAAGGAAGGAAAGAAAGACCACAGTGGTGCGTTGGACTTGCAGAGGGAGAGAACTTGGGCTACAAAGTGGAGTGGGGGGGTTAGGGGCAACAAATTGCACACTGCCCAGCTAGATACTGCAGGTACCAAACGGGCCCAATACCGCTTCACCCCTAATGGAAAAAACATTTAACTATTCCAGACCCTTGGGACAATGGCTGGGCCACCGGAGTCGATGCCAAACTGTACCACTGGCCCTTCCAGTCTTGCCCCGCCGTGTCCCTTCACATTTACAGGGCCTACACACGGGTCATCCCTTAGGTCTTTTCTGTTTTCAGTAACCAGACTAGCGTAATCCAGGCACAGGAACATCTCCTCCAAGAACATCAGCAGATTGGCCCTCATCTAGGTCAAGATTCCTTCTCCTGGGTAAAGCTCATTCAGCAGGGCATCACCATCGCCAACCTTTCCGGCATGGACTCCACCAGAGACCTTTCTGGAAGACTCCAGATGGCTATTGAGGCCTCAGCAGGGCCTCCGGCCTTCCTGCAGTGCCAGATCACCTCGGTGGCCCAGGTAGCTCTCCAAAACCGATGGGCCTTGAACCTCCTCACTGCAGATAGAGGCAGCACCTGCATGTTCCTGAACGAAGAATGCTGTTACTATATCAACAAAACAGGTGTAGTCGAAACAAATCTCCACACTCTCGCCAAAGTTCGTGCTTGTGAATTTACTGTGGCTCTTGGCTCTACCCTCTAGGATCCTAATTTTTTCTTCTAAGTCATCCTTCTTTTTCCATAAGCAGTAGCTTACTTTTGTAGGTGAATAGTTTTCTCAGCCTGATTATTGCGTATGGAAGTTTGTGGGTCTAGAGGTCTCTTTTCTGTTTGTACTGTTTCTGTTCCTTTTAGTTCCAGCTCATATAATTAAAGAAAACAACCATGTGAGTGTTATATTTATCAATTATAATCTAACCTATTAGACAAAATCCATATACAAATCTCTTTGTGATAAATCCTTCTCTAGTTTGGACTCCCTGCCTTTAACCTTCTCAAAAGCTTGATTGTTTTAACAGAGATGTTTTGCCAGGCATGTCCTTAAGGTTCTTAGAAGGCTTTGTTTAAAGCACTGCCTTAAATCTTTCTGAGGTTTTAACAAATTATTTTACAATTATAACTTTGGGTTAATCTTTCAGCCATGTTTCCTGAAAATGCCCTGGATTTGATCTTTGCCCAGAAGTCATTTCTTTCTTTTTTTTTTTTTTTATTTTAAAGATGACCAGTAAGGGGATCTTAACCCTTGCCTTGGTGTTGTCAGCACCACACTCTCCCAAGTGAGCCACAGGCCAGTCCTCAGAAGTCATTTCTTAATTTTAGAGTTGTTACATCCAAAGTGACTGAGAGTGAGAAACAGCTTTATTTTTGAACTCAGCAAGTCCTGGAACATTTATACATAACATTATGTCTTTAACTTCTCTCTTACCTCTTGCATTTTGTCACAGGTGGCGAGAAGTCAGGTTGTACTTTCAATATTTTCTCTTGAAATTTTCTTAGATCATTGAGTTATTAGGTACACTTCTCATTTTCCGTGTCACTTCAGGGGACAAATATTTCCCCTGTTATGTAATAATGCTACATACATAACAAAATTTCCACCACATATATAACTCTTTCTCCAGCTTCTAATAACATTTTCCTCACTTTAAGCCCTCACCACAGCCTCCTCAAAGTGCTTTAGGCTTTCACTAGCACTCCTTGAGACCCTTTAGGCTTCTGTAACCTCCTGGTCCTAAAGCCAATGACACATGTTTTAGATTTTTGTTTCAGTAACATCCCACTCCTGGTATCAAATATATTCTGGTTATCTATTGCTAGTAACAAATAACACCAAAACCCGGAGGCTTAAAATATTAACAATCATTTTATTATTATGATCTCAAATGGTTCTGGAGGGTTACCTCATCTAGGTGGTTCTCACTTGGAATCTCTCCTGTGATTATAGTTAGGTTGTGACTGGAACTGGAGTCATCTTGAAGGCTTTCCTACTCACACATCTGGTAGTTGATGCTGACTATCAGCTGGAACACTTACATATGGCCTTGCCACGTGACTTGGGCTTCCTTACAGCATGGTGGCTGGTTTCTAGAGAACAAGGTGGAAGGGAATGCATGGAATTTTTGTGACCTAGCCTTGAAAGTCAAAGACTATCACTTATATTGTACTCAAATGGTCTGGACAGTCTCAAAGTTACACTCAGGAGCAAGGAGATTGAATATAGAGTGCACCACTCAATAGGAGTAGAGTCAGTGTTCCACCACAAGAAGACTGTGTGGGATGGGACATGTTGAGGAAGCCACATTTGGAATATACAATCTGTCACAATGTCCAAGGTAAAGTTTTAACCACAGGTGCCATCCTTGCTACAATTAAAAGCAAAGGGCAATTGTGTACCTAGCTTATTTGACACCCAAAGCAGATCATTTTTAACATCCTTCAATTAGTTTTAGTAATCATAAAATGAAAAGAATAAGGATAATAATCATGGCTAGAAAAATCTGAGACTGTAAAATGTTTCTTCTATTGAATTTTGTCTATATAATCATGCTAGACATTTTTTAAAAAATGAAAAAAAAAGATTACAGCAAAAAAGACAATTATGTACTCATTTTAAAAATTCCATTAATTTTTTTTTTAGGAAAAAGGAAAAAAACTTATATGTACATAATTGATTTTTACAGTGGTAAGTGTTAACATTAAAATTTCTGTTCCTAAGCCTTAAGTTCTGCAAATTTGTCAATGATTTTTCAAAATTTCATCTTGACATATTTTATCCAATATACAATATAGGGTGGCCCTGGTCACAGAGCACACAGTTGTGTAATGGTGGTGTGGGCACCTAAAACTGTGAGAGAAGACCTGCTTTTCTGGCAGAGGAACCAGAAAAAGGGGACCTTGTGGTCAAAGAGTATGGGGATGAACACCCATTATTTTTTTCTTTCTCTTCTCTTACCACTTTAGAATGGGAACAGTCCCAGTTGTCTAGAACTGTGTGGCAGCACAGGTGGCTAAAACTTGAAGAGAAATTCCTTCTTTCAAGCAAGAGCACTGGAACAACAGACTCCTGGAAGTTGGAGAGGGTAAAGAAAATACCGGAGAGGAGAGAGCTGGAGAATAGGAACCCATAATTCTGTGCATGAATTTATACAAGTCTGGGGCTAATCCCAGAGCTGTGCATGCACAGAATAGACCAAAAGCAGCATAACAAAGGCTTTGAGAACTGAATTATGATATACACCACTACTCAAGTCCCAGACTAAGAGAGATGCATGTATGGGACAGACCTAAAGTGGCTTAGCAAATGTTTTGAAAACTTAACATTGAAACCACAGCCCACAGAGAGCAAGACAGGAGATGTGCTCGAGCCTGATGTCTGAACCTAGCCAGGTAAATTGTCTGCTAGAACAAAAAAACAAAACAAAACGTACAAAACAAACATCAACATTCTCCAGAGGATTTTGACAGGACTCAGAGTCTCTCAAAATAATAGTCAAAGTGTCCAGGAAACAGACTAAATTACTTGACATAAAAGGAATCTGGAAAATATGACCAATTCTCAAGAAAAAGGCAGTCAACAAAAGCCAGCCCTGAGATGACTCAGTTACTGGAATTATTAGGTGAGGACTAAAGCAGCTATTATAACCAAGCTCCACGAGGTAAAGCTAATGAATTTCCATGAAGCAAGAACTAAACAGAAATTTTAGAACTGAAGAAAACAATATCTGAAATAAAAATTTCACTGGAATAGCTCCATAGTGGAATGGAGATGACAGAGGGAAGAATCAATGAACAATTAGAAGTTTCCCAATCTGATGAATATAGAGGAAAAAAAAGATTTAAAAAATAATGAAAATAATAAACAGCACCTCAGTGACCTGTGGGACAATATTAAAAGTTCTAACGATCATGTCATTGAAGTCCCAGAAAGAGAAGGGAAAACAAGGGCTGGCCCATCGCTCACTTGGGAGAGTGTGAGGCTGACAGAGCCAGGGCCACAGGTTCGGATCCCTATATAGGGATGGCCGGTTTGCTCACTTGGGAGAGTGTGAGGCTGACAGAGCCAGGGCCACAGGTTCGGATCCCTATATAGGGATGGCCGGTTTGCTCACTTGGGAGAGTGTGGTGCTGACAACGGCAAGTCAAGGGTTGGGATCTCATTGCCAGTCATCTTTAAAAAAAAAAAAAAAAGAAAGAAAAGGGAAAACACTTGGTGCAGAAAATATATTTGAAGAAATAGTAAATGAAAATTCCCCAAATTTAGTGACAGACATAAACTCATACATTCAAAAAGCCCAGAAAACCCCAAACAGGATGAACCATGCCTAGACAACAAGCAAATTATTGCAAGCCAAAGATTAAAAAAAAAAACAACCAACCTCTTCTGTTTAAAGTAGTCACATTACATATAGTAGAGGAAAACAACACCTTACATACAGAAGAACAACCATTTGAATGACTGGATTTCTCGTTAGAAGCAAAGAAGCCAGCAGACAGTGGGATGACATCTAACAAAATAAAATATATACATGATCTGTATGCTGGAAATGATAAAATACTAATGAGAAAAGTCAAAGTAGACCAAGTAAATGGAGAGATATACCTTGTCCGTGGATTGGAAGACTCAGTACTGTTAAATGTTAATGCTCCTCATATATCTCTATAGATTCATGCAATCCCAATTTTAAAAACCCAACAGGGATTTTCGTTAATAATTTTGTCAATACCAATGAGCTGATTCTAAAATTTATAGGAAAAGCCTAAGGAAATAGGATAGCTAAAACAGTTTTAGTAATGAACAAAGTTACAAGACTCATACTACCTGATTTCAAAACTTATAAAGCTATAGTAATAAAGTCAGAGTGGTATTTGCTGAATCATAAACACATAGGTCATGGAAAAATAGATAGACCAAAAATAGACACCGATTTTTGACAAAGATGCTAGGGCAATTCAATGGAGGAAAGATGGTCTTTTTAAGAATTGGTGCTATAATGGGCCGGCCCGGTGGCGCACTGGAGAGTGCGCCGCTTGGGAGCGCAGCGGCGCTCCCACCGAGGGTTCGGATCCCATGTGGAGACCGGTTCCTGCTCACTGGCTGAGCGCGGTGCAGGCGCAGCACCGAGGGTTGCGATCCCGTTGCCGGTCAGTAAAAAAGACAAAAAGGAAAAAAAAAAAAAGAATTGGTGCTATAATGGGCCGGCCCGGTGGCGCACTGGAGAGTGCGCCGCTTGGGAGCGCAGCGGCGCTCCCACCGAGGGTTCGGATCCCATGTGGAGACCGGTTCCTGCTCACTGGCTGAGCGCGGTGCAGGCGCAGCACCGAGGGTTGCGATCCCGTTGCCGGTCAGTAAAAAAGACAAAAAGGAAAAAAAAAAAAAGAATTGGTGCTATAACATTGTTTGCATATGAATATCCATATGCAAGAAAAGGAACTTGACCCATTCTTTGCACATCATACAAAAATTAAATCAGAATGAGTCACAGACCTAAATATAAAACGTGAAATAATGAATCTTCTAGAAGAAAACATAGGAGAGAATCTTTATGACCTTTGTTTAGGCAAAGCATAATCCATAAAACATTTGATGAATTGTACTTCATCATAATTAAAAACTTCTGCTGTGTTAAAGACACTGCTGGGGGATGAAAAGACATCTTCTGAAACCTTGCTTATTGAGAGAAAATATTTGCAAAGGACTTATATCTAAACTATGTAGAGAACTCTCAAAATGAGAAAACAGACATTAAAAAACGGGCAGAAGTTTGAATAGATACTTCTCCAAATTAGATATACAAATGTCAAATAAGCACATGAAAATATGCTCAGAATAATTAGTTCTTAGCAAAACTTAAACTAAAACCACAATGGCATATCACCTATTAGAATCTCCCCCATCCCAAACTACCCCTCTCTTCCACAAGCTGACAATACCAAGTATTAGTGAGGAAGCAAAGCAGCTGGAACTCCTGTACATTGCTAGTGAGAGACAATATTACGAAAGGCCAATGGCCAGAATCATGTATGAAAAAGGAACTCTGTCCCACAACCTCTGCAGCAACCAGTCCAGGAAGTCAAGCCACAACGTCTGTAGCAATTGGCCCCAAATGGTCAGGACTTGGTCAATAATGGCCAGATTTCCTAATTTTTGTCTCCACTTCCACTTAGAATCAGAGAGCGCGAAATTTGCACCCTAACCAATCACATAGGCTGCCCTTCTCCATGCCGACAGCCTTCTTGAGCCTGCTTCTCCATGCCAACACTTGTTCTTGGGAACCTTCTACCAGAAGTAGGAGACCCATTCATCTTTTCCCCCTGAGATCTTGATTGTTGAGAATTTGCCCTCAGAGACTGAGCCAGATCTATATCAATTTCAGCTGGGAAATTTGAAGTGGTTCCTCCAGGACCAACCCTGTTCTGTTTTAGTCTATTTCCTAAAGTAGTAGATGTCCTCTTCCTCTCATGCGAATTCAAGAAGCCCGCAAGTTATTTTGAAGTCTGAGTTTTTCCAGTTAAGCTCTCACATTACTATCTTGCTCTAACTAATCCTAGTTTTCCAAACCGCATTCCACAGCATCTGGTAGTTTTGTTCATCCTAAGACTCCTGCAGCCTTAACCCACATAGGCAGAGTAATCTCTCCTGCTTGTGGGAATATGTTCATCCAAAATCTGATGTCCAAATCCTGAAGAGTCATCACTGAATACCTTTTGAGAATTGTTGTGCAATTGCAGAGTTGGAGGCATGGACAGCTTTGGAGGTCACTTATGATTTCTGACACTGGCCCCTGTAAAATTCCCATTAATCTTTTGCTTCTTTCCTTCAGGCTTACATTTGTGGTACATTCCGACCACAATCCCAAACCCTCTTGTTCAGTTCCAGTTCTGCACTCCCTGAGAACATCTCTAGTAGCAGTAGCCTTAAACCAGAGGTTCCAATGCCTGCATCATGCACTTGAGTCAGCCTCCAGGGAATCCTATCTTAGCAGAAGAAACAGAGTGGAGGCTTATCAATTTCAAGCATATCATATTTGCTTCCTGAAAGATTCTGTTCTCTTGAGAAATGGAATGTCTATTGAGGCTGGTAAACATCAGAAGTGAGGTCTTCTGCCACCAGTTATTTCACCAGGGAATTTCTTAGGCTCAGTGGCTCTACTAAGTTCATGTAATGATGCATACATAGATTACTTATTGCTCACTGGTTGTCAAAATGTCCAGTTTAAGATTGTGCATCCATTCATTCCCTGAAGGCTCTAAGGCTGATTGTAATGTAGTTACACAACTTCCCTTTGTCTTTGAAATAGACTTCCTAGGACCATAGAGGCTTGTGTGGGATTAGCATCAATACCCTGGCATTAATTGGCCAAGATGTGGCAGTAGTGGGGAGAGTACACTACTAGCTCAGGATTAACATGTAGCTGGCTATACCACCTTAGTCGAAACTGTCCTGGGTGGGACCTCAAACTATAGCATAATGGTCAATTAGGGGTATCCCTGTCCCTTGCATTCTAGGGGAAATTTCCTACCCACCCCACAAATTTTCATGGCTTAGAGAAATTGAAAATGTTCCCCCAGATTTCTGTGGAATCCTTGAGATTTATGGCCTTAGTGTATCTCTTGCCTCTAATCTCAGATCCCAACATGATGTCTCTGATAGCCCCTGTGTAAACTTAGATGCAAAATTCAGTTACTTAAAATCACATCACATCAAGCATTTCATAACTTTTATGGAAGGTCCAGAGATTTATCGGAAGAACCACATTGCAATGGATTGAATGGCCCCCACCCAAAGTCATTAAAGCTTCATCCCCACTGTAACTGTTGAGGTTGGGAAATCCTATTGTGGTAGTTGAAAGGTGGGGCTTTGAAGGGATGATTAGATTGTGAAGCCCATGCCATAGTGAATGGATTAATCTATTTGATGGTGCAATGGCAGTCATGGGCATGGTTCTGAGGGCTTAAAAAGGAGCGCATGTGAGTCTCTTTCTGCTCCATCATTTTTTTTTCCTTTTTGTCTTTTTTTGTGACTGGTAACGGGATCGCAACCCTCGGTGTCGCGCACGTACCACGACCGGCAACGGGATCGCAACCCCTGGTGTCGCGCTCGCACCGCGCTCAACCAGTGAGCGGACCGGTCTCTATATGGGATCCGAACCCTCGGCGGGAGCGCCGCCGCACTCCCAAGCACTGCACTCTACCGAGTGCGCCACCGGGCCGGCCCTGCTCTGTCATTTTCTGCCACGTGAGACCCCTGCACTGCTGTAAAGTCACCACTAAAGAAGACTGTCACCAGATGTGTTCCCTGGACTTTGGACTTCCCAGCCTCTGAAACTGTAAGCAATAAATTTCATTTTCTTACAAATTACCCAGTTCCGTGTGTTTTCTCATAAGTGACAGAAATGGACTAATACACACATTATGCAGCACAGCATTCAGCAATGTCTTTGCTTGGCCATACAAATAGCTCCTTCAATATGAAAAGATACTTAACCTTACTCATAAGATAAGTGCAAATTAAAATTAAAACTATAGTACCATTTTTACCGATCAGATTGGCTAAGGTAAAAGGTTATTAACACTCCATTGATAAGAGTGAGGGAGAACATTCTTACACATAGTCCACTGATGGGAGTATAAATTGGTACAACTTTCTCTGGAGGGCAATTGAGTAATTTCTGCCAGAATTACACATGGTTTTGGCCCAGAAATTCCATCTGTAGGATTTTGTACAACAGATACACTTATAGATGAGAAACGATGTATACACTGGGTTTATTCATTTCAACAAAAATTTGTTCATAGTTACAAAAGATTGCTAACAACCTAAATGGCCACTTATAAGGAACTGGAACTGGCAGAGTATATTGTGTTACAGCAAAACAATGGCAACATTAACAAAGAATAAGGAAGGTCTTTATGTACTGATACGGAATGATCTCTTGATTTATGTTGCAATATGGAAAAAACAAGGTGCAGAACTTGTTACCATGTACAGGAGAAGGATAAAAAGATGTGTTTGCTTGGGAATGTGTACATAAGAGACACAGTAATAGTGTCTCTTGTTACATAAGGTAACAGTGATTGCTGGGGTTGGAGGAAACGGGTGGCTTGGGTCCAAGAGGGAGGAACTAGTGAATACCTTGTTGTACCTCTGAATTTTGAGTCACGTGAATGTACTTCCCGTTAAAAACATAAACAAACCAGAAAATATGCATAACAAACATATTTCTACTGACTTCATTGGTTTTACTAGGCTCATAGTACTCAATGCCATGGTGGCGCCTGAGTTTATTTTACATTCCCTTGTTATTTTTATTGTCTGATAGTTATTTGTTTACCTTCTTCTCCCCGAGGGAAGGATTTTATCATCGATTTTTCAGCTTAGTGTGTTTCAGCAAGCACTGATTGACACCCACAAGAACTGACAGTGTCCACAATCCAGGGGAAACAAAAGTGAGCGAGTTGTGCTGGAAATGCCCTTGCTTACGAAGAGCTCACAGTAGTGGGGGATACAGACAGACAAACAAAGGATCACAATGCAGTATTAAGGGTGCAATAATAGAAGTATGCACAAAGAGGAAAGTGCAATAGTGGAGAGGAAAGCTGATTGCTTCCGGTGGGATGGGAGAGGTGGAATTACCAGGGAAGACTTCACGGAAAAGCTGGAGTCTAATCAGGGTTTAGAAGGGTGCATAGAATTTTTCAAGGAGCGAACTCTTCGGGTGGACAGCATGGTGGGTTCTGGGGAGGGCTCCAGTCCAAAGTGGAGGCGCAGGAGATGAGGCTGGGGTGCAGAGGCATGAGGTGGAAGAAGAGCAGGTCAGGTCAGCAAGGGCTTTGAATAGCAAGACGCTTGGATTTTTATTCCGCAGGCAACAGGGACGCCAGAGGCTTTTAAGGTCGAAAGGAACGAGTCCCAGAGCCTGGCACAGGGAGGGCAGGTGTGCAAAGATGGTCGAATTAATTCGGTGGCACGAATGTACCAAGTCTTCTCGCCCACTTCGCCCTCCCCTGCAACCTTAAGGATGGCTTAGGCAGGGGTAAGACAACTTGTGAGGCCAGTGTGTGCGTAAGTGTGTAGGTGGAGGGAAGCTTCTCAACCGTTGTTTGGCCCCAGAGTGAGTCCCACCCACACCCCCACCCCCACCCCACCCTGTCTGCCTGTTGGTCTAGGCGTTGATTGCTTCTTCCTTCATCTTTTCTGCCTAAATCTTCATCTGCTGCCCGCTACCCCCGCCAAGATAATGGCTTGCACGCCCTGCCCCCACCAGGGCTCCGCCGTTTTGGCTGGCGCTGAGCTCTGGGTTGCGTAGAACTGGGGGCCCCAGCGCGAGGCCTGCCGCCCACGCCCAGACCCCAGGGAAGACCTCCAAGAGGGCGGGGCCTCGGGTTCTGTTATTTGGTGCGTCCACCCTTCTTCCACCTCAGAAGGCGCGAAACGTCTTTGGGCGAGATGGGTACCTACCGCGTCCGCGTGTCCACCGGGGCCTCGCTCTTCGCGGGCTCCAACAACCAGGTGCAGCTGTGGCTGGTGGGACAGCGCGGGGAGGCGGCGCTCAGCACACGTCTGTGGCCCGCGCGGGGCACGGTGAGATGTCCGGAGCCGGGCGGGCTGGGCTGCGCCTCCGGCCACAAATCCGTCGAATGCCGACCGGGTCCCCACTCCTGGGGCGGTGGGCGGCAGACTAAGAGCCCGGTAAAGTCCCCGCCGCCGGCCTCCCCGGAGTGGACGGGACACTCCTGCACGCCGCTCATTCCTCGGAGCTCTCTCGTCTCGAAACTCAGAGGTCACCCGAGCGCCTGTCTGTCCTGTTGCCTCTGTTTTTGAAAGATGCTATTTCTAGCCGCTACCGAGTCTGGGTGTGCGACCTTGCGGGCTTTATCACTTCAGGGGGTGGGTATTGACACGAGGTGGGGGGAGGTGGAAGGAAGAAGCCAAGACACGAGAACAGTCTTCGCTTCCCGACCCACCCCCTCTCCGCTCACATCCACCCGGTCCTGTTACTTTCCTTCCTCCGCCCACCCCCGAATATCCCCGCCTGTTCCGCTCTTTCCCAGAACCCCGGATCCATGTGTCCGTCCCACGGACCCTTCCACGGAGCATGCCCAGGTGACGGCCTTCCCTCCTCTCACCTCCCAGGCCCCTCCTGCTGTCTCTCCCAGGTGGCACTCGCGCCTCCTTCCTCTCTTCGCCTCGGTCTAACCAGGAATCGAGCGCAGTCAGTTCTAACTCCTGCACGGCTCCCACATCCATGTCCTGATGTCCACCCCACCCGGTCACCAATGTCCCCACGAATCGGCGTCACCTTCGCCCTCTTAACCAGCCGCGCCGCCTCTGCTCCAAACCTTCCAAACCCTTCTGTAGCAAGATCGATTTCTCCCCGGTACAGGCCCACCCTTAAAACGTTCCTTCTGCTTAAGACACTTGAACGGTTCCCGCTTGTTCTCGGGACCAAATCCAAAACCCTTGGCTTAGCCTTCGAGCCGCTCACACCGGGCGCCCTGCGCTCCCGCTGCAGGACGCGGCCCGCCCTCCCTTCGCCGCTGCTCTCTCCGTTTCCTCTGCTTGGCACGCCTGTCCCCTACCTTTCCGTCCCTCTCACTCTCCCTGCTGAGTCATCTCCACCTCCGTGTCTCCGCCCCGACGGAAAGTCCTCCGGGAAGGCCGCGTGGGGCCCCTGTCGGCCTCGGCGGGGTCTCCCAGCTGTAACTGCCTGGTCAACAGCGCGTTTCCCGGCTCAACTGTGCGCGGGGTTCCCAGTGCCCGGCCCAGAGCTTGGCACAGCCAATGACTATAGGGAGGAAACAGTGAATCAAACAGTGCGCCTTTCTTCTCCCCTTCCCCACCCACTCACTTGACGACACAGAATTGGGTCGGGGGGCACCTGCCCTGTGAGCTCTCCCTTTCTCTTCTTGGCCCCCTTCGGGCTGCTCTCCCAGAGGCCCAGCGGAAGGGCGTCCGGGGGAGCAGGGCTCAGTCCCACGGATGCTCAGCTTCTTCTATCGCCCACAGGAGGCGGAATTCAAGCAGGACGTGCCGGAGTACCTGGGGCCTCTGCTGTTCGTGAAACTGCGCAAACGGCACCTCCTTCAGGATGACGCCTGGTTCTGCAACTGGATCTCCGTGCAGGGCCCCGGGGCCAGTGGGGACGAGTTCAGGTTCCCTTGTTACCGCTGGGTGGAGGGCGACGGCGTCCTGAGCGTACCGGAGGGCACTGGTAAGCGTGGGGCTGCGGGTGAGGAGGCCTTCTCTGGGGGTCGTGTGTGTGTGTGAAGAGCGTGCAGGGCGTGGGGGCTGGAACCTGGAGGGCAGGCGTCTTTGGGGGTTGTGGAAGAGGTAGGTTGTTGGAGCTGACACAGAGTGGCATGGAGGCTGGGGGAAGCGACAAGCCAGAAGAACAGGCTGAGGAGACACTCTGGGCAGGGACAGGAGAGAGGCTGTTAGGAAAAGTCATTGCCCTTGCTTTCTTCTGCACTTCTAGGCCGCACAGTGGTGGACGACCCTCAAGGTCTGTTCAAGAAACACAGGGAAGAGGAGCTGGAAAAGAGAAGGAAGCTGTACCGGTTAGCCCTACTCCCCGACCCCACAGTGAGCTGCTGACCCTCTGCAGTTCCAATGTCTGATTTCATTTCTACCCCACAGGTGGGGTAACTGGAAGGAGGGGTTAATCCGGAATGTGGTTGTGGCCAAAATAAATGACCTCCCTGTAGATGAGCGATTTCTGGAGGACAAGAGAATTGAGTTTGAGGCTTCACTGGCTAAAGGGTGAGAGCAAGGGGGGCTGGGTGAGGGGGGGCTGTCCTGGTCTAGTGGAGGACAATGGGCTCATGGGTTGCACCAGCCCAAGGTAGGTGCCTGTGGTTGTAATGTTTGGTTCTAAGAATAACTCTCAAACTCTTTGCCCCGTCCTTCCATGAAGGCTGGCAGATCTCGCTCTCAAAGACGTTTCAAATATTCTGACTTATTGGAATGATCTGGATGACTTCAACCGGATTTTCTGGTGTGGCCAGAGCAAGCTGGCTGGTCAGTGGCCTCTGCCTCCTCCCCAATACTTCTCCCAGGACTCTTACCCCCTGATCCCACCCAATCCAGGGGAATTGAAAGAAACAGGGTTAGGAGACCAGAGGCTGGGGTCTCTCTGGTAGGCTGGGGTCAAGTGGGGATGGTTTGGTGGAGGTTGGATGGACCTGAGCTCAGATCCCATAGCATGCTCAACTGCCTTCCCCAGAGCGGGTGCAGGACTCCTGGAAGGAGGATGCCTTATTTGGATACCAGTTTCTCAATGGTGCCAACCCCATGCTGCTGAGGCGCTCCGTTCACCTTCCTGCCCGCCTAGTGTTCCCTCCAGGGATGGAGGAACTGCAGGCCCAGCTGGAGAAGGAGCTCAAGGTATGGACATCAGAACCCTAAGGAGGCAGAGCAGTGAAATGGAGGTGGGGTCAGCATCATCTGTATTGCTGCAGGGTCCACTGTGGGACTGGCTTGCTGCCATTCACAGGAAGTGATTCTGCAGGAGAAATCCTCAGCGATCCTGGAGAAGTACACCTGCATGGCCTTCCTACTCACATGAGAATAGTGTGCTGTGGAGGGAGGGCGTACAAGGTTGAAAGAGACAGAGTCAACTTGAAGCAATGTAACTGGGCCTTGGTGCTAGGGACTCAGCGGGGGTGCAGAGTAAGAGAATCAGGGTTGGGGGTGTGATTGTTAATTAGGAGTCAATGTGAAACAATTGATAGAGAAAATTCATGGGATTATAGGGTCAGACAGACTTGGATTTGAATCCTGGCTCTGCTGTTTGTAAGCTGTGTGACCTCAGGCAAGATACCCAACCTCTCTAATCATCTGTTTCCTCTTCTGTAAAACTGGGTTAATTCAAGTACATATAAGAATTATATGAAGTAATCAGCATGTGATCCACTACCTGGTACAAAGTAAGTGATGGAGACAAGTTAGCTCCCTTCTCCCTTTGGGGAATCAAGGTGGGAAGAAGATGCCTTATGTTGATAGCAGCCCTTGCCATATCCCCTCATCCAGGGAGGCACGCTGTTTGAAGCTGACTACTCCCTGCTGGATGGGATCCAGGCCAATGTCATCCTGTGTAGCCAGCAGCACCTGGCTGCCCCTTTGGTCATGCTGAAACTGCAGCCTGATGGGAAACTCTTGCCCATGGTCATCCAGGTGAGAGGACTGAGAATTTCTGCTCCCCAGGGGTTGGCCTTCTCAGCTCAGCCCCTCGTCCAAATTCACTTAGTACCCATTCTCTGCCAAAGCATTGTGATAAGGCATTGGGGGAGACATTAATGTAGGAAATAGACAATCTTTGATTTTAAAGGGTTTTCAGTCAGGCTGGAGAGACAGACTGGGTAAGTCTGAGTAAGCTCCAGTACTGATGAAGTCCCTGAGGACAGAGACAGTCTGGGAAGGAAGGATCACTGGAGGCGGGGTGGTCATGAGCCTTGGAGAGGGTCAGGACTTAGACAAACAGGAAGGAGGGGAAAAACCTGTCCCAAAGGGCAAGATGGGCTAAGCAGAGAGGCTGAGATAGAGGGGTCAGGAGATTCCTAGTGGACAGTCAGACTGGAGTGTTGGGAAGTGATGTGAGGTGAGAGGGGCCAGATCAAGCCAAGCTAATAAGGAGGATGAATAAGGGAAGCTGGTGAAAGCTGCTATGAAAAATGCTGTGGACACAGTATACAGGCAATTGTGTTTAGGATGGATTGGAGAAGGGAGACCCTAGATACAGGGATTAGGGTGACCTGTTACAGTGATTGCCCAAGGTGGAAGTGATGGGCTGAAATGTGTAGTGGCTGTAGGGATGGAGGGGAAAAGTGGGTGGGAGTGCAGAGAGATTCAAGGAGAGAGAAAAAGGGGGAGTCAGGCCAGGCACCTGCAGAAATAGGGCAAATAAAGAGGGAAAGATGTCTGGATGGGCTTTTGTCTTGAAAATATTGAGGTAATGGGGAGACATTCAAATTGTCTAGCAGGCAGCTGAGAACTGGAGACTTAGTCTTCTGTGTAGAGGTCGTGTTGAAAGATTGGAGAGTGGCTGAGATTTCGGAAAGAGTGTGGGGTGAGGGAAGCAGGGGGTTTGAATCTTGTCTACACTGAGAGGGCTGAGAGGTGAAGAGCGGCTGGAGAAGGTAGTGGAAGAGCAGTTTTTGCAGAAGGCTGAGGGCGGAGCAGCTTGCTAGTGTTAATGCACCTGTAGGAAAAGGAGGGGAAGGACTGGTAGCTGTAGGGGAGAGCAGCAGCAAGATGGAGAAAGCTAAGCAGATCTGAAGGACAAAGGCAGAGGTTATACACGGCAGGGAGGGGAATCACTGGGCACCTGGCACTCATCTCCTCTCTCCTCTTCTCCCTCTTGTCCTTGCTCCAGCTCCAACTTCCAAGTGTGGGATCCCCCCCACCTCCACTTTTCCTGCCTACGGATCCCCCAATGGTCTGGCTCCTGGCCAAATGCTGGGTCCGTAGCTCTGATTTCCAGCTTCATCAGCTGCAGTTTCATTTCCTGAGGGGACACTTGATGGCTGAGGTCATTGCTGTGGCCACCATGAGGTGTCTTCCATCGATACATCCTATCTTCAAGGTAACACCTTATTCTCTTCTCTCCTGCCTGCCTCTCTCTCTGCCTCAATATACGTTCCGACCTCTGGAGGCTTCCTCTTTCTGGAATCTCAGGGTCTGGAGAGAACCAACCAGTAGAAGACAAGGGAGTGAGGGAGGGCGAGCATGTCTTGCTGCATTTTCAATGGGCAATGTCACCTCCCAAGGGGGTGAAGATAATTCTTGGGGAAAGGGGCAAAAAAAATCTTACTCTTTCTATGTAGAAAGCACAGATATTCATAGAGCATATAAACAGTTCATGCAAATGATTGAAGATTCCATCCAACTAGAGGGGACCATGCAAATAAGGTAAAAGGCCTTTTTCCAGCCAATCTTTGACAAGTTCTAAAATAGTAACATAGGTCAGTTAGAGGGGCTCAGGCCCACGACGGTAGCCTTGTTTATTACAGACAATTAGAGCAAAATATTCACCCATTAAAAATGTTTATTGGGTGCCTTCTATGTGACAAGAACCATTCTAGAGGCTAGCGTTAACATCCGGATCAGGCGAGGTCTTGATTTTTTAGGATTTTCATTTCCAATAGGGGCAAGCAGACAATAGAGTTTGTATTGTAATATATTAGCTGTGGTAAGTATGATGCACAGAATCAAAGCAGGGTGATGTGAGGGCGAGTTTAGATTGGGTGGCCAAGAAAGTCTCCCTTGAGGAGATGATGTACAGAATGAGAATATAAGGGGGAGTCACTGTGAGATGATCAAGGGAGCACTCAGAGTTCTGTGCAGAGGGAGCAGCTCGTGCAAAGACCCCGAGGCAAGAATGAGCTTGGCTTGTTTGAAGAACAGAATGAAGGGGAGTGGGAGGAGATGAGGTTCTGGAGGTAGGCAGGGGTTAGATCATACATTCTCAGTGGGGGCAATTATGCCCCCCAAGGGGGTGAAAATGATTGGGAGGTTGAAAAAATCTTGTTATTTTTATGTATAAAGCACGGTTATGATACAGTACATAAACAGATAGACAGTGTATATGTAGCATGAAAATTTCATGGGGGAAGTAAGATTAGGAAAAAATGTCTCAGAAGGCTCCTTAGGGGGCTGATAATAAAGAAAAGGTTGGGAAACATTGGTCTAAACCTATGAAAAGAATATAAAAAGAAAAGGAGAACTATTTCAATTATCATAAAGCGCCAAGTCAATGGTTTGTGGATTGAATTAGGTGATGCAAATCAACTGAAAACTTGGTGTTGAGAAGCCACCGAACTTCAAGTCTATGCTTTTCCTGAAGACCTGATGCCTCTCCTGCTTTCAACCCGTTTCTCACAGGGCCTTGCTACACCTCTCTTCTGACTTTGCCCTTCCCTGCTTTTCTCCCTCTAGCTTATAATCCCCCACCTGCGATACACTATGGAAATTAATGTCCGGGCCAGGACTGGGCTGGTCTCTGACATGGGAGTTTTCGACCAGGTATGGAGAGACAAAGGGGGATTTGCAGGTTCACTCTCCCTTCCAGCTCTGGCCTCAGGGAAGCTTGATTTGCCTGACCCTGCTGTCCTTGCTTCTCAGGTGGTGAGCACAGGTGGGGGAGGCCATGTGGAGCTGCTCAAGCAAGCTGGAGCCTTTCTAACCTACAGCTCATTCTGTCCCCCTGATGATTTGGCTGACCGGGGGCTCCTGGGAGTCAAGTCTTCCTTCTATGCCCAAGATGCACTGCAGCTCTGGGAAATCATCTCTCGGTGAGGCAAATGGGAAGGCAGGGCTAGTGGGGTGGGGGTGAAGGTGGAGGTCAGGACCTCTCTTGCCTTGACCCCTTGGCTGCAGGTATGTGGAGGGAATTGTGAATCTACACTATAAGACAGACGTAGATGTAACAGATGACCTTGAGCTGCAGAACTGGTGTCGAGAGATCACTGAAATTGGGCTGCTAGGGGCCCAGGATCGAGGTAAGAGGAGCTCCTGCTCTGAGATCTCAGACACAAAACACAAGAGATTTGTTCGAATCCTCTCTACTTCTATGGAATCTTCCAGAAGCATTTCCAACCCCTATGACAACTCCTAAAGGCCTTCCCAGATTCTATTTTCTCTCAGCTAGAGGCAGGTCCCATCTTATACACTGAAATTCCCACCAGGTTCCAGATGCAGTGGGACCAGTGATTGCTCATAAATGTTTAACAACCAGCTCTCTGGAAAAAAAGCCCTGATTTGTAGCATTTGCCCATTTCCATGGTGTAAATATTCCCATTGTGGCTACCAATGTGATGTCAGCCAGCTTGCTCAACAGCTGAAAAGTTAACATCATTGACTCTTATGAGCCCGTATGAGCTGCACCAGCACCCCACTGAGTGACTCTCCTAGCAGAGCTCCCTGTTTCCCCAGCCCACCCCACTCTCATGTTAATTCTCACAAGAGTTGCTGCTAGTTCCTGGCACCCCTTCTCATGCATCTCTGCCTTGTCTCTCTGAGCTCTGCTTCTACTCCTGGCCTCAGCTGTAACTTTCCTCACCTCTTGTAGGGTTTCCTGACTCTTTACACTCTCGGAACCAGGTTTGTCACTTTGTCACCATGTGCGTCTTCACCTGCACTGGTCAACACTCCTCCACCCACCTAGGCCAGGTATTTACCAGAGGCAGGCAGCTGGGAATTTGTGGCCTGGAGTGGGAGAGGGGGTTGTGTGCAGGTGGGCTAAAGGGATTTCATGCTTAGCATACATGGACTCTGGATCCCTGCCCCTCCTTAGCTGGACTGGTTCACTTGGGTCCCTAATGCACCCTGCACAATGCGGCTGCCCCCGCCGACCACCAAGGATGCAACGCTGGAGACAGTGATGGCAACACTGCCCAACTTTCATCAGGCTTCTCTACAGATGTCCATCATTTGGCAGCTGGGCAGACGCCAGGTCATTATGGTGAGAGCCAGGTGCCTGGGTTCCTGCGGAAGGAGGCAGCTTTGGGGAGGTGTGGCATGCCAAACTGGGGTCATAAGGCTCTTAGTTCCTCCCTTTTCTCCATTCCAGGTGGCTTTGGGCCAGCATGAGGAGGAGTATTTTTCAGGCCCTGGGCCTGAGTCTGTACTGAGGAAGTTCAGGGAGGAGCTGGCTGCCCTGGATAAGGAAATTGAGACCCGGAATGCCAAGCTGGACATACCCTACGAGTACCTGCGGCCCAGCCTGGTGGAAAACAGTGTGGCCATATGACCGTCCAGTCTTTGCATGTTTCAGCTCCTCCACCCAAGCCACAACCCCATTCCTTCATGGTTTCAGCCCTGCCCCCCCAAATCCCACCCTCTTCCCATGTCCCAACTCCCTAAAGAGGCGCTTTTTTGTTGTCTGTGCCCCCAGTGAACACATGTTGTTGTAGATGTGCTGAAAACATGGGGCCTTGCTCCATTCCTTCCTGTCTCCTTTTCTATTTTCCTCCCTTGCTCTCTTCCCTCGTCATTCAGATCTCCCACAGGGCAAACAATAGCCACATTTGCATCGATTATTTCAAGAATAGAATAGGGTGATAATGCAATATTACTCCACACTTTAATGAACCAAATGTGGTTTTGAGTCTAAATTGAGTTTGACAACAACAAAAAGATATTTTAGACTAATTATAGAAAAGAACTAAGACTGAACTATTTAAATAAAATATTGGCAAAGGAATATAGAGCATCAAAAAAATAATTTCTTTTCTCTTTCTAACTGGATAGGATTTAGCACATGTCCTGAAGCCAGACACCCCACAAAGCAAACACAGGGATTCTCAAGATTTTTTGACTCTCAAGATTTTCATTTTATGGCTCATTTAGAAAACAATGAATGGAAGTAAACTGGTTAAACTGAAGAAGCTGCTTCTGGCTGGAGATATTATTTTGGCCTTGGGGCTTCAGCCCGAGGGATCTATATCTGTAACCCTCTTGCAACTCACTGGTCGGGAATCTCCAAATTAATATAGTTAACTGGAAGAATGCTAAAAATTTCATTATTATCTTAAGTACAACAAGAGATTCAATAAAATCCAACTTCTGTATCTGGTGAAAATTTTGGAAAAATAAACTTGGAAGTTTTCTTTTTTTTAGATATGAAGAAAAGGCATAATGAATTTTATTATATCATAGTTTTATGTGACACAAGAGCCTTCAGAATGAAGACCCCAAGATAGGGAAAATTGTGCATATTTATGCTTAGGTTTTATGGAGCAGGCACAGTTGTATAGAAATGCAATTAGAGAAGAAAGTATGATCTAATGCTGATAGACTGAGTGGGGAAACCCAGCAAGGTCTATCTGTTCAGACTGAAAGTTTTATTTCTTAATATGATAATCTGTGGAGATTTTAAAAAGGAAACTAACAATACATAAACCCCAAGTGTTTCCTTTACAACATGAACAGTTTCTTCTTGCCCCTGACTCTATTTAATTCCGCAGGAGGCGATGCTTGGTCTGAATCTTGAAGGAAGAATTGGAAATAAATAGTTGAGAAGTGGGTGTAGAGTTTAACGCTGGAATTCAGGAGAATTTGCAAAGAGGCAAGAGAGAGGCAAAAGAGGCAGAAATAAAGCAGTAACTCAGTCTGGCGGGTGGTGTAGTGGGGGTGGGAAGTGGTGGAAAGAGCCTGTTTCATGCCAGGAGATTAGACTTGACCTTTAGGAAACAGCCACTGAAGGATTTCAAGTAAGGGTATGCAGAGACCTGGAAGTCAAACTCTTGTAGGCACCTCCTTCTCTTTGGAGGCCACGCCCTTCTCCTTAGAGGCCACACCCCCTCATTGGGGCCACACCCCCTTTTCCTTGGGGGTCTGGAACCTCCTTCCAGTTCGTTTTGCCAGGCATACATTCAAGCTGACACTTTTCCTCCTCAGTTCCTGGCAGAGAAAACCTCAAATCCTGTTGCTTTCTGGAAATGAATCTTTTAGAGCTTCAGGTTTATTACAAACAGGCTTGCAGAGAGAAAACCAAGACACATGATCTTCATGTTTTCTAACACACGAAGTCATTTTCCTTAAGTTTCAGCGAAGTTACAGATTAAAAATGAGATCATAGATAGTGAAGCTACATTACTTTTAGGTGAGTAAACAATTTCTTACAACAGACATAATTTAACAAATATATATATGTGTGTGTGTATAAAATATATGTGTGTCTAAATATGTATATATATAATATGTCTTTTATTTTTATTTTTTGTGGCTGGCCAGTGCAGAGATCAAACCCTGTATCTTGGTGTTATCAGCACCATGCTCTAGCCAACTGAGCTAACTGGCCATCCCTATATGGGATCCGAACCTGTGGCCTTGGTGTTATCAGCACCATGCTCTAGCCAACTGAGCTAACTGGCCATCCCTATATGGGATCCGAACCTGTGGCCTTGGTGTTATCAGCACCGCACTCTACCGAGTGAGCCACGGGCCGGCCCTTATTTTATTTTTTAATTAATTTTTCTCATTGTGCATGTTTGTGGGATACATGCATATATTATATAATGATCCAATCAGAATAGTCAGCCTATCTGTCACCTCAACATTTATCATTTCTTTGTGATTATAGCATTCAAGATTGTCTTTTCTGACTATCTTGAAGTATACAATACAATATTATTAGCTCTTTTCACCCCAGGGCACCAGAACTTGTTCTTGCTATCTAACTGTGACTTTGTAACTTTGTACCAGTCTACCAACCTTTCCCCAGCCCCCTCTTCCCTGCTCCCTTTCCCTGCCTCCCGTAACTGCTATTCTACCCTCTATTTCTTTCTTTTTTTTACCTTTTAATTTATTTTTCTTAATTGACCCATGACACGATTTTTTATTTTAAACTTTTAAAATTACATGTCACACACACGTACACACACACAAGTGCATAAAAGGTAATGTACTTCTCAATGGATCATCACCAAGAGGACAATCATATATCAACAGCCCAGGGCAAGAAAAAACATTACCAGCAGGCACAGTGTAACCCTAACTTAAAAAAATTAATTAATTAAAATTAAATTAAATTTTTAAATTGAAAATTTAATTAATTAAAAAATTTCTTTTTTTTTTTTTTTCCTTAAAAGATAACCGGTAAGGGGATCTTCACCCTTGACTTGGTGTTGTCAGCACCACACTCTTCCAAGTGAGCCAACCGGCCATCTCTATGTAGGGATCCGAACCCGCGGCCTTGGTGTTATTAGCACCACACTCTCCCAAGTGAGCCACGGGCCAGACCTTAATTAAAACATTTCCAACATAGTCTGAAGTAGGTCTTCTCAACCTTTACCCTGAAGGAACCCCTGAAATAATTTTCAGATCTCAAGGAATCTCTGCTTAACAATTTTGATATCTAACACCTCGTGATACGTTAACATAATCGTTAAATCGTAGCTATAATAATCCAGTGACAACTGTCAGGGCTCTTTTCAGTAGAGATTGATATTTTTCTGTGGAAATGTTTATTTCGGCAAACTTAAAAGCCTTCTATTTTTCTGTGGCTGGCCCTCTCCCAAAGGACATCAACTATAATGTGAGTCAGGAGTGTAGGTAGAGGAAGTTTTAGTTTTTCTTTTTAAACATTTTTCACTTCAGTTTCTTTTTTGGGGGCATAACTTTATTGAATAATTAAAGTACAATAAATTGCACATACTTCAAGTCTATCATTTGAATGTGTTTGGACATATGTCTATGCCCCTGAAATGATCATGGTAGTGAGCATTTCTATCGTCCCTGGAAGATGCCTTGTGTCCTTTGGCAGCTCAACACTCTCCACCCTCATTCCCAGGCCACCAATCATCTGCTTTCTGTGATAAATTACTTTCCATGTTACAGAATTTTATATGAATGGAATAATATAGTGTGTACTTTTTTTGGTCTGGTGTCTTTCATGTTAGCATAATGAGCTTGAGATTCATCATGTCATTGCATATTGAAGTTTGTTTCTTTTTATTGCTGAATAGTATTCCTTTGTACAGCTATCCCACAGTCTGTGTCTCTGTTCACTGGATGATAGACATTTGGGTTATTATAGCTATTACAAATAAAGCTGTTATGTACAAATTAAGCTTCATGTACAAATCTTTGTGTGGGTATATGTTTTTTGTTTTTTCTCAGAAAATACCTATGAGTGGAATGATTGGGTTGTATGGTAGCTTATGTTTAACTTTTTAAGAAACTGCTGAACAGTTTTCCTAAGCAGCTGTCCCATTTTACATTCCCACCAGCAGTGTGTGCGAGTTCCAGCTGTTCCACATCCTGGCCAACACTTGGAATAATGAGTCTTTTTAATTTTGGTGATTCCTGCCTGTGTAGCAACTAATGATGCTGAGCATCTTTGCATGTGTCTATTGGCAATTTTTATATCTTCCTGTGTAAAATATCTGTTCAATTCTGTTGCCCATTTTAAAATTGGGTAGTTTGTCTTATTATTCAGTAGTTAGGATTCTTTATATATTCTGAATATAAGTCCTTTGGTAGATACATGTATTGCAAATATTTTCTTTAAGTTTGCCTTTTCTTTTTCTTGATTGTGTCTTCTGTAGAGCAAGTTTTAGATTTTGATGATGTCCAATTTATCGATTTTTAGAAGTTACATGCTGTTTGTGTTCTTTATAAGAAATCTTTGCCTGCTCCCAGCAAAAGACTTTCTCTTGTGTTTCCTTACATAAATTTTATAGTTTTAGGATTTATGTTTAGGTCTGGAATTGATTTTGAATTATTAATGTTTTGTGTATTATACAAGACGAGGGTTGATGTTATATTTTCCCCATAAAGATATCCAGTTAATTCAACCCTATTTGTTGAAAATACTTTCTTTTCCAATAGCAACTTTGTTGAAACTTTTTGTTAAAAATTAATTTATTTACTATATATATGTGGAACTATTTCGATCTGTATTTCCATTTTTCACCAATACCAACACTCTTGATTATTGTAGTTTTATAATAAATGTAGAAATCCCTAGTACTCAATTTTCTGAAAGAGTTTGTATAGCATTGGTATTATTTCTTACGTGTTTGATGAAAATTGTCAGTGAGTCTATCTGAACCTGGAGTTTCTTTTTGGGAAGTTTTATAAAAAATTTCATTTTGCAGTAATTTTAGATGTATAGAGAAGTTGAAGAAATAGTACATATATTCTTCAGTTTCTTTTAATGTTAACATCTTATACAACTCATACTATAACCATCAAAACTAAGAAATTAACATTGGTACAATGCTATTACCTAAATTACAGTCTTTTCTTTAATGTCCTTTCTCTGTCCCAGGATTCAGCCCAGCATCCCACATTACATTTCATTTCTGCTTAGCTTCTTCCAATCTCTGACAGTTTAAAAAATTTTTCCTTTTATTTTCATGACTTTGACACTTTCAAAGAGTACTAGTCAGTTATTTTATAGGATGTCTCTCAATTTGGGGTTGTCTGATGTTATCTCACGATTAGATTGAAGTTATGCATTTTTGACAAGAATCCCACAGAAGCAATGTACCCTTCTCAGTGCATCATATCAAAGAGTACATGATGTTGCTATGTCTTAAACCTGGTGATGTTAATCTTGATTAGTTCAATATGATGGCATCTGCTGGGTTTCTCCACTGTAATGTTACTATTTTTCACCTTGTAATTAATAAATCTATTGGGGGAGATAATTTGAGAATATATGAATATCCTATTTCTTAAACTTTTGCTCTCTAATTTTAACAGCTTTGGTGGGTCTTCCCAGAATAATTTTCACTGTCATGTTTTAATAGTGATTTTTTGTTTCTTTCACTCATTGTATTTTTATTAATTGCAAGTTTTCTTTAAGGAAGAGTTATGTCTTCTCCCCTGCTTGTTTATTCAATTATTTATTTATGTAAGCATGGTCTCACAAAATTAAAAACGTTCTACTTTATGGGTAATTCATAATTTGTCACTCAGGTTTCTCCAGCTTTGGCTTTTGGGAGCTCTTCCAGGTTGGTTCCAGTGCCCTTTTGACATATCTCATCCTTTTTTAAACATTCAGATAAAATTTACTTAACATGAAATTTATTTATCATTTTAACCATTTTAGGGTGTAAAATTTAGTGGTTTATGGTATATTCACAATGTTTTGCAAATCTCCAACACTATCTAATTCCAGACCTTTTCATTATCCTTAGAAGAAACCTGTACTGGTTAAGCACACAATGGTATATAAGTTTTTGTGTGAACATGTTTTAAATTCTCCACTGGATATACCTAGGAGTGCAATTGCTGGGTCATACTCCTTTTCATGTGTTAATTAGCAATTTGCATATCTTCTTTGGGGAAATGCTTTTTCAAATCCCTTGCCCATTTTTTAATTGGCTTGTTCATCTTCTCATTGAATTGTAAAAGTCTTCTATATATTCTGGATATTAGACCATTATCATATGTATGATTTGCATTTTTTTTTAAGTTTCTTGACAATGCTCTGTGATGCAACTTTTTTTTCTCCAGATTTTTTTTGTCTTTGTTTTTGGAGGATACATTTCTCTTGTGTTGCTTTAAAGATGACTTTCCATTGTCTCCTGACTTGCATAATATCTGGTAAGAAATCTGTGGTTAATCTATTGTAAATTTGAATCTTTATTACCCTGTACATAATGTGTCTTCTTTTTAGGTTTTATCTTTATCACTGGTTTCCTACAATTTGATTTTAAAGTGCCTTTGTGTCAGGTGTGTGTGTGTGTGTGTGTGTGTGTGTGTGTGTGTGTATGCATGTGTGCATGCACATGTGCACCTATGTTTATCTTGCCTTAGGTTTATTGAGCTCCATTCTCCTTAGGTGAATTTTTAGATCTTACTGAATCCGGAAAAATTGGCTGGCTGGTTAGCTCAGTTGGTTAGAGTACAGCATTATAACACCAAGGTCAAGGTTTTGGATCACCATACTAGCTAGCTGAAAAACAAAGTAAAATTGGAAAAAATTTTAGCCCTTATTTTCCCAAACATGTTCTGTCCAATTTCCCTATATTTCTGGGACTCACATTATTATATCTGTGTTAGACTGCTTGATATTGTTCCACAGGTCATTGTATATATTTTTTCCTCTATGTGATCCATTTGAATAGATTCTCTTGCTATGTCTTTAAGTTTTCTGATCTTTTCTTTGCAATGTCTAATCTTCTGTTAATCTCATCAAGTAAAATTTTTATTTCAGATATTGTTTTTAAAAAATCTCTACTTGTTTCATTGGGTACTCTTTTATATCTTTCATTTCTCTCTTCATATTCATGTGTTCCTATAAATAATTGAATATGGTTATAATATGTCTTAATGTCCCTGTCTGCTGGTTCTATCACCTCTGTCATTTCTCATTCTGTTTTTATTGATTGATTTCTCTCTTGGATATGTGTCACATTTTCCTGCTGTTAAATATATCTGGTAAATTTTGATTTGATGCCCTATATTGTGAATATTACATTGTTGATTGTCTGGATTTTTTCTTTTTTGCTTCCTTTAAATTTTTTGCAAGTGTGGCAAAGAGTTAAGTTATTGGTAATCAGTTTGATCCTTCAAGTCCTGTTGTTAAACATTGTGTGATTGGGTCTGAAATTACTTTTGATCAAAGTATAGTTCAGCACTACTGCCAAGTTATGACCCCTTTGGGGTATCTACTGAATGACTGGATGATAACTGAGGATTTCCTGTTTAGAGTGGTCAGAACTCAAATATCTTGCTGCTTTTGAGCTCTGGGAATTGTTCAGCTCCCTAGTCTTTCTTTGTCTGGCCTCATGGAGTTTCACCCTGTACTCCCCAACCCCAGCCAATACACATCAATGACTCAAGGACATCCATATACAGATTTCTTGAGCTATTTTTCTGTGCTAGGTTCACCTCTCTAGAACTCCATCCGTAACTTGCAACTGTTTCAGCTTCCCTATACTCTGCTTTTTGTTTCTTCAACTCAGTGAGTCAGCTGGGGTCTATTTAGTTTTCCCTCCCCTGGGCTGTCAGTTGGGAAACTGCCTTTAGGCAGAAAGCTTGTTGTAAACTCACCTAATTTGTTTATTTTTTTCTCATTGATTATAACCCTGCTCTGCCTACTGTTAAATGTCTTAAAATGATTGTTTCATAATTTTGTCCATTTTTTCTATTTGTTTATGGTGGGAGTGTAAGTCCATTCCTTGTTAATTTATTATGGATGTAAACATAAAAATTATGGATGTAAATACAGCAACTATTTAATCAATAAGGAAAACATTATATATATTTATAATGACTATTTTAAAGTTCTTGTGTATTAATTTCATTATCTCTTTCATTTCTGAGTTTTTTTTGTTGTTGATTATTTTTTTTTCCTCCTGGAAATGGTCTCATTTTTTTTGCTTTGTCATATCTAGTAATTTTTATTGGGTACTAGACATTACGAATGTAATGTTGTTGAGTAGGATATTTTGGTCTTCATTAAAGAATGTCGGGCATTGTTCTGCTATGCTCTTTCAAAGTTTCAAAGTTTGTTTTGAACTTTTTGAGGGCAGGTCTAGAATAGTTTTTGCTTTAGGGCGAGATTCACCTTATTCCTAAAGTGTTGCCTTTCTGGAGTTTCTGCTGAGTGACCTAGGTATTCAACAAGGTTTCTTCTCTCTAGCTGGTTGATACTGGATTGTCTTTCAGTTCTGTGATAGTCTTGTATTTGTTCAGTTTACAATTCCCCATAAATTATTCTTTCTCTGGACTCATGGAATCTTACCGTATGCTGTAAAGCTTAGTATTCAGACAAAGGCTCAAGTGGTCCCTGTGGTGGAAAGAATAATGGCTCCTGAAAGATATCCACATCCTAATCCTCAGAACCTGTGAACATATTATCTTACATGGCAAAAGGGACTTTGCAGATATAATTAAATACCTTAAAATGGGGAGAATATCCTGAATTACCTGAGTGGGCCCTATGTAGTCATAAGGGTCCTTATGAGAGGAGGCAAGAAGGTCGAAGCTGGAGAAGACAATGTGATGACAGATGGAAGCTGGAGTGCTGCAGCCATGCGCCAAGCTGTCAGAGACAAGGGATAGATTTTCCCCCAGAGCCTCCAGAAGGAACCAGTCCTGCTGACACTTTGACGTTAGCCCAGTGAGATTGAGTTTTAACTTCTGACCTCCAGAACGATGATATAATAAATTTATGTTGCTTTAAGTCACTAATTTTGTGGTAACTTGATAGAACAGCAATAGGAAACAAATACAGACCCCTATGCAAATTTCTGCAAGTTTTCTCTGCATGCTGCCTTCTCTCCCATACTCTTTCCTGCATATTTCAGTCACCTCAGCCTTCTTGAACTTTGTTTTCATTCTCCTAAGCTTAGTGAGTTCACTGTGCCCTACTTGTGTGCCCACTCCTGCCCTGCTATCTCAAAAGTGCTTCTAGGCAGAAAGCTGGGGTGTCTGTAGGGCTCACCTAATTTGTTTCCCATTTTTCAGGGACCACAGTCTGCTAATACCTATTATGCAATGTCTGAAAACAGTCATTTCATATTTTGTCCCATTTTTTAGTTGTTTATAGCAGGAAAGCTACTCTGACAATAATTATTCCATCATGGCCAGAAGTGGAATTCTATTCATTTTCATATCTAAAAGTTCTATTGAGTTCTTTTTGAAACCTCTTGGGAATTTTTTAGAGTCTCTTGTTCATTATTGATTTTTTGATTCCATCTTTTATTTTTTTAAACAGTTACTGCAGGTAATTTTGTACTTTGTCCAATATTTGAAATCCTTGGGTACCTAAATGTGCATTCATTCTTTCTGCTGGTTGCCACTTATGGTGTTTTTTTCCCACCTAGTTTATATAATTTCTGATTATGAACTTATACCTGATAGAACTTAATCTGTGAGAACTCTAAGGGCCTAAACTGGGGTTGCTTTCCTCCACAGATTATGTGTAGTTTGCTTATTCCAGGAGTTGGGGGGGTGTTCTTCACCTGAGACCACTATAGCCCTCTTGGAGGTCTCCTAGCTTAATGCAAAGTCTCAGGTTCAATATCCCAGTCCAGCAGATGGCCCTATGCTTAGTGTTTAGGTTCCAGCTCTATGTAGGCATTTGGTCCATGAAAAGTCTTCTTGATCAATTGTTTGCTGAAACCATTCACGTGTCAGCTTCCCCACTAATACTTAGTGATTGCCTTTCCTTTCTGAGCCAAGAAATATTTTAAAAGCATATTTGTTTCATTATAGCTGGAGGGAACTTCAAAATACCTAGTTCATCATACTGCTGGGAGTCTAACAGTGGTCATTTTATAACTTCTTCTACAAATTTATAGTTTGTTTTGATGCATTAAAAAAAAAATTCACATGGAATGACTTTTGGCTATGATGTAGGTAGAAATCTAACCTTACAAAAATAGTGGATAGCCACTTATCCCAAGTCCTCTTATTGTATGGTTCATTCGTTCTCCACAAATTTGAAATTACCTTTATTATAGTCTAAATTTCTCTCTTTATTTTTCCATTTTCTATTTTGTTTTGCTGATCTGTTTGCCTCTTATTATGCCAATACCACTCTACATTTCTTACATATAATAGCTATATCCTATATTTTGATATCTAAATAAAAAATTTCCTTGGATATTCTTATGTCTTCTCTTTCATAGAATCTTTATAATCAGATATAAAATCCTTTAAAATCCATTTTGTCGCAAGCCTGTTTCAATTATTGATACGCAGATGTAAAATACTATGTGTTTTGTATTCCATTTGCTAAGAATCCTATTCTGCCTTCTTTTCTCTATTGTAAATTTTGGGCCTCCTAGGCTGGGTTTACTAAAGAAATGTCAGTGTTTGTCCTTGAAACTCTAGGCTCTTCTAACTGCTGTTACAAGACATCTCTGCAATATAAGAGTAAATGTTCCTTCTTTCCTTGCAGCTGCAGAGAAAAGCAGATGGTATCCCGCATGATGAAACTGTTCCTGTATATATTCTTTCTAACAAAGTAGTCCACACCGCGCTCAGCCAGTGAGTGGGAACCGGTCTCCACATGGGATCCGAACCCTCGGCGGGGAGCGAGGCGCACTCTCCAGCATGCCACCGGGCCGGCCCTATTTATTTATTATTTAAAATTTTTTTTTATTGAATCAAAATTGGTTATACATATTTTTGGGGTTCAACATTGAGATATGTTGATCGAATCAATATTACTAGCATATATATTGTTAGAAATTGTTATTATTCTTTATGCCCCTCGTCCAATCCATTCCCATCCCCTTTTCCCTCCCCCCATCCCCCTCTAATTACTTCTCTCCCTCTGAAAGAATAATGGTTACTCTGTTGATTTCCTGCCCAAATGATCTGTCCAATGCTGAGAGGCATGATCAGGTCCCCCGATACTATAATAGAGCAGATGCTTCTTCTGTCACTCTGAAATGGGCTCTGTGGAGAGAGACATCCTCTTCCTTTCTTTCTCTCTGCTGGTGACGCTCCTTGTGTCAATGCACTCCCGTGGCTGGTGGACCATCTGCGTGGTGGTTGTGGTGTCTAGCTGCCTTTGCGGCAGCTATGGTTATCGTGGTATCTGTGGTGGAACACCTACATGGAGATGTTTTTGGCATGTTCCTTGGTGCTGGTGGTGTGCCTGGTTGTGTGTGGGGGGTCCAGTCCCCTTCTCCATCCTTGATTCCCTGGGCAGGCCCCAAGGAGCTGGCATGGTGTGCCTAGTTGTGTGTGGGGGGTCCGGTCCCATTCTCCATGCCCTGGGTCCCTGGGCAGGCCCTGATGTGCTGGTGCAGTGTGCCTGGTAGTGGGAGCAGTGTCCGGTCCCTTTCTCCAGGCCTTGGTTCCCTGGGCAGGCCCCAAGGAGCTGGCATGGTGTGCCTGGTTGTGGTTGGGGTCTGGTCCTCTTCTCCATGACCCAGGTCCCCAGGCAGGCCCTGAGGCACTGGTGCAGTGTTCCTGGTTGTAGGAGGGGGTCTGGTCCACTTTTCCATGCCCTGGGTCCCTGGGCAAGCCACGGGACACTGGCACAGTGAGCCTGGTTGTGGGAGTGGGGGGTCCAGTCCCCTTCTCCATACCCTGGGTCCCCAGGTTGGCCCCAAGGTGCTGGTGCAGGGTGCCTGGTTGTGGGAGGGGGATCCGGTCCCCTTCTCCGTGCCTCGGGTCCCCAGTGGGGGGGGGGGCTGAGGTGCTGTCATGGTGTGCCTGGTTGTGGGAAGGGGTTCTGGTTCCCAGCTGCTATCTCAGCACACCTGGGTTGGCCCTGAGGCATTGGTGGTGTGCCTGGATGTGGGAGTGGGGTCTGGTCCCCAGCTCCATCCTTGGGTTCCTGGATGGCCCCGAGGTGCTGGTGGTGTGAGTGGTTTTGGGTGGGAGTCCTGTTCCTGGCTCCATGCTTCATGTACCCTAGTGAGCCCCAAGGCATTGGTGGTGTGCCTGAGCCAGAACTAATTTTTTTGTCCTTTGCTTACTTCTAACACGGGGGAACTTCCTGTATGAATCAATACTTGAGCTCTGTGGTTGAACTAAATTGCTGCTTTGCTGATCTTTCCATAGGGAAGGCTTTTTGTGCAGCTCAGGGTTCAATGGTTGACCTTACAGGCACTTCTGGCTCTCTAGATACTCGGTGCACCTGGGTTGGGTAGAAACTGTGATCTGGGCCTGAGTTTTTTCATCAAACTGCACCCTGCACAATTCTGCATTCCCGACCAGTCTCCTCTGAGTGGTCCTGTGCTGATTGGGGGTGAATCAGCTGTCCTTGCTGTGTCCCAGTGTTCTCCCAGTGGGCCTGTCTCCATTGCCCATGCTCCAAACACTTCCCATGGGATAGGCCCTGCTCTGGTCCCTTGAATGGCTCCCTTTTTTCAGTTTTTCTGGCTCCTCGCTCCTGTGTGGGCCCACGGGAACCCTATTAGTGGTCTTGCTGTCCTGAGGGCCATCAAGGCCCTCTTCTCTCCTGCTGCCTCCAACTAACTCCATCTGAAGGGCATAGCTGCGGTTTCTGCTGGCTCCTGCTCCATGTGCTCCAGCATTAAAGCAGCTGTGGCCCAAAACACTGAGAGCAGTTTTCTCTTCCTCTCATCGTGGCTTCTCCCCCTTCATGAACTCCATAGGTCTCTCCTCCTCTTCCCCTGAGCTCCAGCGGCCCCACCTTGGCTGATGTTACATTTTTATAGTTGTAAATTGGTTGATTTGTGGGAGACAGTGACTCTGGGGACCGTCTATTCCGCCATCTTGATTGGATCTCTACTTACAGCTTTCTTAATACTCCCTGACATCCCATTCAAACGATCAAAGTCTCAGTCTGTCCTCTTCAACGGCCTTCTTTAATTCACAGAATCAAATTAAATTTTCTTTTTTTGCAACCCCATCAAGATGTCTACGAGAGATAAGAGATTCTTTGGCATGGGCATAGAAAGTCTCTAAGTTTTAATCCACTCTGAAGCAGTAAATTAAGGATCTGAGCTTGACATCCTTTTTTCTTTAAGTTTTCCATTGGGGTCAGAAACAGCCCCCGTATCCCACTGTCCTGGAGTTCCTAACACTTCTTATATTGTTGTGTAGGAGGGGTTCCTTGTTCCACAGAGCCCTGGCCTCCATAAGCACTTGCTTCTGGATGACTGCAGTAATAGTTTTAGTTATTTTGCCACTAGATATCAAGAGCTTCTAGGGTCTCAATCCAGAATATTAATGAGATCTTCAATGTCATCTACTCTATCACAGCCAGATACCCAACTCCAGATTGTCACTTCTTGCAGAGTGACAGAGACATGAAAGATTACTCAGAGCCCATGTATTCAGAGCAATGAGAAGCCTGAAGGGACTGCACCCAGGGAAAACTCCTTCCAGAGCTGAGAGCCTGGGCACAGCCCCAAGTCGGGTTTTGCTTCAGTTTTTTTTTTTTTTTTTTGTCCTTTTTGAGACCGGCCGCACAGCGCTCAGCCAGTGAGTGCTGTGAGTGCACCGGCCATCCCTATACAGGATCTGAACCCGCAGCAGGAGCGCTGCTGCGCTCCCAGTGCCGCACCCTCCCAAGTGCGCCATGGGCTGGGCCCTTGCTTCAGTTTTTACTGTAAAGACAAGAAAGTTACAGAAGAAACCCAGGTGGTTAATCAATTATAGTGAAAACATAAACTAGCTACATGACAATCTTCATTAAAGCAGGTGTAACTTAAAATAGTTCAAGCACTTTACCATCAGAATGAGTCATAAAACTAAGCCATGGGACATACAAAAAGAAACAATGAGATAATCACCATAGCGCTTAGCTCCCCAAGAAACTCAAAGAAACAGCTTAGGGTAAGATGTGGAATGTCCCTCAAGCTCTAACTACCAGAATATCCTTGAAGATTTTAGCTCACATACTTTCCCATCATTTAGGTTTAGCTGAACCAAGGGCAACGTCCCCCAGAGCAATCACTTTTTGCGGTGCTTCAATTCTCTTATCTACATCAAAGGCTTTAGTCCTGTGAAAGTTTTCTGGTCTTTCCTTTTTTTTTTTTTTTTTGGTCTTTTTCCGTGTCCGGCAATGGATCGCAACCCTCAGTGTTGCCCCCGTACCGGACTGGGGACCGGCAACGGGATTGCAACCCTCGGTGTTGCCCCCGCGCCTCGCTCAGCCAGTGAGCAGGAACCGGTCTGTATGTGGGATCCGAACCCTCGGGCAGGAGCGCCGCTGCGCTTCTCAAGTGGCGCACTTATCCAGTGCGCCACCGGGCCGGCCCCTGGTCTTTCCTAATCTTAGCATTTCTATGTGTTTTCCTAAAGAGTTGGGCTTTGGCTTAAACTAAGGACTTTGGTCTTTCTAAACTACAGAACTTTGGTCCTTCTACACTACAAGACTTCGGTCCTTCTACACTACAGGCTAAACTAAGAACTTTGGTCCTGTGAAATACAAGTGTTTTGTTTTTATCTCATTAATGTCAATATCTTCCACACCAGATACCCCATAGTTCCCTGAGGGTCTGTTGTTTGCAATATGCTCTTCACTATTAATTTCTATATCAGTTATCAATTTCTTGTCTTCAAGCATAGATACTAACTCTTGCCAACCTAAGCAAGTATATAACACATTGTCAATGCAACAACCAGAACGATGCCACTAAACAAGTCTGGTCATGTCGCTCCTCTACCAAAAGCACTCCAGTGTCTCCTCTTCTCATTCAGAGTAAAAACCGAAGTCTCTACTGGGGCTCATAAGTTCCCATATGCTGTGGTCATGTAGTCTTCCTGAACACTTTATTTAAAATTGTAACCCTTCTGGGCTGGCCCATGGCTCACTTGGGAGAGTGTGGTGCTGATAATAAGGCCATGGGTTCGGATCCCATATAGGGATGGCCAGTTAGCTCACTTGGGAGAGCGTGGTGCTGACAACACCAAGTCAGGGGTTAAGATCCCCTTACTGGTCATCTTAAAAAAAAAAAAAAAAATTGTAACCCTTCTGTCAGCACCTGTCCCCCTTGCTTTTACCTTGTCATCTTTTTAGCATTATCACCACCTGGCATATTATATACTTTGTTTCTTTCACTAGATCACCACTCTATGAGGACATTTCCCCCTCCTGTTTTGTTCACCAGTATAACCTCAGCACACAGAACAGTGGCTGGCATCCACTGAGTAGATGCTTAATATATAGTTGTTGAATAAATGAATGAATGGGGTTCCAGGAATTAAGGGACCCAGAACAAGGAAGTGCTGAGCGGGATTTCCAGCCTAATGGTGAAGGTAAATTTCAGGCTGACGGCTCTATAGCAGATCCAGAGAGAAACTAGTTCAGCCTGGAGCTCCAAGAGATATATCTGGAAGAAGACAATGAAATTTGTTACATTACCTGATGTTTTTGAAGACATCAAGAAGAAGTTTACAGTTTAATTTGAGTTGAGAGATGAATTAATTAGTTCACAGAAAAGTAAGCAAATAAAAGATAAGGCAATGATTAACTTCAAGGAAAACAAAAAAGTATAAGAAAGAAAATATAGTCATAGTATACATATGGTTCAAGTGTGAATCATAGTTACATAGTCACAAGAATGTAAACACCAAATATTTATTTAAACAAAAATGCTAAACAAAGTACATAGGCAGAGTGAGGAAAGTTTGTGTTTTTGTGTGTGGATGGTGTAAGAGAACTAACTCCCTATCTTACCTAAGAGGCAATATAAAAAAAATTGAGAAAAATCAAGAAATAGCAGCAAAACCATGTTATTTAGAAACACGGCAACAAGTACTAGAAGAAATAACTAAAAATGTTGAAGGGTGTTGCTTCCAGAGTAGGACAGGGTGAGACACAGGAGGGTTCTAGTACCATTAGATGTCTGAAAGCATGTACATGTGCGACTTAGATAAAAATAAAAATTAAAGAAGAAAAAATTAGATGAGATAATGTAGTCAAAGCACTTAGTCTAAGTTAGGCGACATAGTAATTGCTCAATAAATATCAGGTATTATTATTGTTACTGTGCCATTCCTTCACCCAGAAACATAACAAGGAAGTGCTAAGAGCTTTCCTTATTCCCTCCTTCCTTTTTTCCTCCCTTCTTCCTCCCTCCTTCCTTCGTTCCTCCTGCTGTTTTCTCACCATTCATGCACAATATTTGCAAGTTGTATGATTCTGTACACACAAGATCATCTATTAACAGAATTGGTGTATACCATGCTCCTGTTTTCTCATTTATTTATTTTACAGACATGAATGGATAGATGGAGAGAGGGAGAGAGGTGTACAATTGTCACCTGTTTCAAAATTGTGTCATTGATACCTTTCTTAGTCTTTCATGAGGGACATTTTAAATATTTTCTTTCTTTAGTTCATAGAAATTCTTATTTCTCTAATAAAATGAATAGATTTTGTGCATTTATTTAGAACTAACCTCATTGTTCCCAAGGTTAAGATTTATTTCGTGTATTTTAAACTGTTTTCCCTCATTATTAGGGCTCTAAGCTTCTGATCACTGAGACCCCTGGTCACACAAAGATGTCCCTTAGAGATGAAAATACTTAATTCTTTCAGCATCTCCATTCTATCTGCCTCAGGAGAAGAACTGATGTAGAATCTGGAAATGAAACTAACTGCGTTTTGTTTCTGTGAGAGGAGATTATAGGGGATGAAAGTGAAAGAAACAGTCAGGTGCCTATATTTTAGACAACGAGCATAACACACAAATCCCCACACTTCTTCAAGGATTCAAGGGAGACAGGATGCAAGTAGGTAGAAGTAGATTTATTTCACACTTCTGGGTGCTATCAGCACAGAGTGGTGGCATACATTACCTACCCACTGATAATTCTAAATCATAGACAAAGCTATGGTCATATTCTGGCTGGACCAAAACTGAGATCATGGAAAAAAAATGAAGTAATCAGAACAAAAGAGTTAGGTGATCTCTAGTGGCTTTTAGCATTCACCTGTGTCTATTAAATTAGAGCAATGATTAGAATCTGAGATTCCTCAAAAGACCTTTTTGAAAAACTGTAACTTAATTTGTTTGACAGAACTCAAAGTAAACGTCAGAAAACTACTGAAGTAAAAAGGAACGTTTAGTAGACTTTATTTAGTATCTACAAATAGAGTAATTTTTTTCTTTTAATTTTGATGAGAGTACTAAAAATCTTTATTTAGGCAGCTGGTACAGGATCTGAACCCTTGATGTTGGTGTTATAACATCATGCTCTAACCAGCTGAGCTAACTGGCCAGTCTCTAATTTTTTAAGGTTATACCTTTCATAAAAGTTTTAGTTAATCTCTATAGTACTCTAATAATTTTGGAAGATCTGTTTGAAAGTGCATGTCCATATACTATTTCTAAACCAGTGAATTGTGATGAGTCCTGCAATCAGTATGATTTCATAAAAGTTTCCAGAATTACAGAATTGGTAAGTACTCCCAATGAAATGGAAATTATATATATAGTCTGTATCCACTAATTGTCTGTTTAAGCAAGTGTTGAGCAGGGTTGGCAGGGGGTTGATTTAGTCTGCTTTGATATGTGCAGACTGTTTCTTAAAAATAATGTTAGAATTTTAAACTCTAGTACTTTTTATGGTTTTTAAAAAAATAAAATTCCTGAAGTTGCACTGGAAGTCCATAGGAAGATGTGGTTCAATTTTTTTTTGTTATGTAATACTATTCACATTTATATCACATGTGCAGAGCAAGGCCATGTTGTACTTTTTTCCATAAAAATATATCATTAAATTTCTTTTTTAAAAAAATTTTATTTTATTTTGTCAATATACAGTGTAGTTGATTATTGTGGCCCATTACCGAAACCTGCCTCCCTCCCTCCTCTCCCCCCTCCCTCCCAACAATGTCCTTTCTGTTCACTTGTCTTACCAACTTCAAGGAATTGTGATTGTTGCATCTTCTCCCCACCCCAGTTTGTGTATTTATTTATTTATTTTTAGCCCCACAAATAAGTGAGAACATGTGGTATTTCTCTTTCTGTGCCTGACTCGTTTCACTTAATATAATTCTCTCTAGGTCCATCCATGTCAGTGCAAATGGCACTATTTCATTCGTTTTTATAGCTGAGTAGTATTCCATTGTGTAGATATACCACATTTTCCGTATCCACTCATCTGATGATGGACATTTGGGCTGGTTCCAACTCTTGGCTATTGTAAAGAGTGCTGCGATGTTTTTCTTTTCTTTGTGACTTAATACATCTGGTCTAGGTGAACCATAGAGTCATATTATGCAATAGTCGGCTCACAGAAATTATTTTACCCAGTTTTAAGTGCTTTGAGTTTAAAGATGTGGTGCCACTTACCTTCTTTTTCTGACATAGGCATGATCTAGGAGCTAAGAGCAGACTGCCAGCATTTGAAACCCGGCTTTGCCACTTAGTAACTGTATGAACACTGGGAAGTTACTTAGCTTCTTGGTGCCCAGTTTCCTCATCTGAAAAATAAGAACATTTTACAGATGTTTACTATTAGAATTAAATGAATTATCATATCATCAGTTAGAATAGTGCTTGGCACGAAGTTAAGTGCTCAAAAATTGTTAGTTTTGGTTTGTGTGGTCCTGCTGTCAGCAGACATACTTACATAGCTGCTTGTTAAGTGGAACATATGGAGAAACTGAAGTGTACCCAACACTGGAACTAGGATTTAGAAGTATCCATTGGCCTTGTCCCTCAGATGCTTAAACTTTAACTTATATTCCCAGCAGTGGGATAGCTGTGTCATATGGTAGATCTATCTGCAATTGTTTGAGGAACCTCCATACCATTTTTTATAGAGGCTGCACCATTTTGCAGTCCCACCAACAATGTATGGGAGTTCCTTTTTCTCCACAACCTCGCCAGCATTTATCATTCACAGTCTTTTGGATTTTAGCCATCCTAAAAGGGGTGAGATGGTATCTCAGTGTGGTTTTGATTTGCATTTCCCGAGTGCTGAGTGATGATGAGCACTATTTCATGTGTCTGTTGGCCATTCGTATATCTTCCTTTGAGAAATGCCTATTTAGCTCTTTTGCCCATTTTTATTTATTTATTTTTTTTAATAAAAAGATGACCAGGGCCGGCCCGGTGGCGCACTGCTACAGTGCGCCGCTTGGGAGTGCGACAGCGCTCCCGCCGAGGGTTCGGATCCCACGTACAGACCAGCGGCTCACTGGCTGAATGAGGTGCGGGCACAACACCAAGGGTTGCAATCCCGTTGCTGGTCCCGGTCCACATGCCCGCGCTGTGACTCCCAACGCTAGGCAACGGCCAGTGCTTTTTAGACAAAAAGGAAAAAAAAAAAAAGATGACCAGTAAGGGTATCTTAACCCTTGACTTGGTGTTGTCAGCACCACGCTCACCCAGTGAGCTAACCGGCCATCCCTATGTAGGGATCCGAACCCGTGGCCTTGGTGTTATCAGCACCACACTCTCCCGAGTGAGCCACGGGCCGGCCCTATATACATTAAATTTCATTAATTAGTTTTTCTTAAAGTTAGCACATGTCAAACGTTTGTTTTACACATTAATAAGAAAATAAGCATGATGATAAATGTGATTCAGAGGTGTATGGGAGAGACAGAAGTGTTTAAAATCACCACAGTAAAGAATGCTAGTGGGGCTGGCTGGTTAGCTCATTTGGTTAGAGGGCAGCCTTATAACCCCTAGGTCACAGGTTCCGGTCCCCATGCCTGCCAGCTGTCATCCCTCCCACCCACCCCCCCCAAAAAAAAAGAAAAAAAAAAAAGGAATGTTGGGATAAGGTGTAAAACTGATTAATGTTCTATAGGATGACAAACTTGTTTTCTTTGGGATTATCCTGGATAGAAATGCTTTGCGTCTCTATCAGACCAATTCTGCTGCATTATTATTAAAGAATCACTGGTATTACCTGTTCTCCATCTCAGGAGCAGAAGTCTCCTCATTCCTTTTGATGAGGCTTGGACTCCACTGAATAAGAAGGCTTCCATGGTTTCTTTTTAATCTATGCTGTTTCCTTCCATATCTGGCTGTTAAAATGCCTTCTATGAGGTGTGTGTGCAAGTATGAAGCATCTGTGTGCATGGGGACAAATTTACATTTGTCTACATATATATCTGTATATTGGTCAAAACGCTATCCCAGCAGCTCCCTGGTGTCTGGAGAAACCATAACAAGCACTCTAAGAAAAGAAGAAATCTCAAGAAGATGGGAGGAACGGGCAAGGTGGACTGGAGTGAAACATGTCATGGAAAACCCACTGTAGTGATTTCCATCAGCTTAGAAGAGGTGACCTAAACCAAAGCCCTCATACTGCACTGGAGCATCGCTCCACTCAGTCTGTCCTGTCTCCAGCCCTGTGCTAAAGTACGGTTAATTAGGAGAGAAATTGTGTCACTGTTCTTGTCTTTTAGTATTAAAGATATTAAAAGTTGGCCCAATCAGTATTTTATATTTATATCATTTGACCTTCCTAAATCTTCCCCCTGTATCATTGGAATGACTATAGGTTTTCTATTTCTTGACAAGATGAATTTCTCAGCAAAAATTATGTGAAACAATTATAATAGGAAATTAGTTACAGAAAACATAGGCAATTGGATCAACAAAATATAGGAATATGGAATCTTTTTCTCACCAGAAAGGACAAGCTATTTTCCATTGATCCTCTCTCAGATTGTTTTATTTATTTATTTATTATTTTTTTTCCCTTTTTGTCTTTTTTACTGACCGGTAACGGGATCGCAACCCTCAGTGTTGCGTCCGCACCATGCTCAGCCAGTGAGCGAGAACCAGTCTCCACATGGGATCTGAACCCTCGGCGGGAGTGCTGCCGCACTCCCAAGCGGTGCACTCTCCAGTGCGCCACCGGGCCGGCCCTCTCAGATTGTTTTAAATATAAACTATTTGTGGCCTTTAGAAACTTAAGGTTTATCTACTGAACAATGAACCAGACTGTTTTAAGACCTCTTAATTTCTTCACAGTGTGAGCTGTAGGATAAAATTATAGACTAATTCCACTGTATGAGCTTCTCGGTATATGCACATATAAAGATGTTGGCCTTTTTCCAAAAGATTATGAAATGGTCAGAGTAGATAGCTGCATGACATATTTTGGTGTCTTCTATTTTTTAAAGAATAATCACCCAGGGGGAAATGTTTGGAAGGGCGTTTGATTATTGTGTTTTGGGAGTTTCTTTCTCAGTTGTCCCCTTGACTCTGATTAAGAATTGACAATTTGCAAGACTCAGTGACCAAGTCGAAGAGGTATGGGGATCTCACTTATTCAGGAAGTAGGGACTGTTGTCCTTATTTGATATATGAGGAAACTGAGGCTGAGAACTGAAGTGCCTAGCCAAGATCACATTAATTGTAGTAAGAGTGAAGTCTGAGGGCCGGCCCAGTGGCGCACTGCTACAGTGCGCCGCTTGGGAGCGCGGTGGCGCTCCCACCGAGGGTTCGGATCCCACATACAGACCGGCCGCTCACTGGCTGAGCGAGGTGCGGGAGCAACACCGAGGGTTGCGATCCCGTTGCCGGTCCCGGTCCGGTACGGGGGCAACACTGAGGGTTGCGATCCGTTGCCGGACACGAAAAAAGACAAAAAGGAAAAAAAAAGAAAGAGTGAAGTCTGAATTCCAGTCTTGGACTGTCCGACTCTGATGCCTGAGCTCTTAGCCCCCGTCCTACATGGACTGCTGTGCCATGGACCAGCTCAAGTGGGCCAGTGTAACTTGGCAGCCCATGGAGAGGCTGGTCTCAGGCTTATAGGCCATCAAGGTTGGGTCTTGCTCTCAGAAGATGAGGTGGGCAGGGCTGAGATTGGGATCATCCTAGGTCTAAAGAGCTTGGGAAAGAGGAGGTGTCTGGGGGATGTTGGGTAAGGGATGGATCTCTGGCTTTGGGGTAGGAAACCCAGAATGACAAGATATAGTAGGGAGGAGCTGGGCGGGGCTAAGGTGGAAGGGAAAGGCAAGGCCTCTGGGGGTGGGGCGAGAGAGCAACTTGGGCCTGTTGTCGACTGTGTTGGATTAAATAAATGGCTGCACATTCTTAGCTCCCCAGGCCTCCGGGCATCTGTGGGCTGTTGCATGCACACAAGGCAAGGCCCCTCTGCATCTAGGCTCCTTAAGGGAGTGAGGGGGCTGCCAAACTCTAGCCAGGAGGTGAGAGAAAGGGAGGGATGGAAAGCATTGCTAGGAGTTTCTCAGTTAGGTTGCTGCCCTGGGGTTCATTTATAACCCAGCTGCTGGTCCTGCCTTCCAAAGAGTCCTGGTTCCAGCTGCACCCGTTCTCTCTGCTTTCTCTTCCCCTTCCCTGCCCCACCCAGAGTCCACCCTCTATCCCACCTGCCGACCCAGGGTGGCTGGTGGCACTTAGCACAGACAGAAGGAGCATGCTACCATGGGGGTATTGGCATTTAGGGCTCAATGGGGTTGCACTACAGTGCCCTCTTTGAGTGGATTCTGGCCTTGGACACTGGAGGCCACTCTAAAGTTCCCTTTCCTTCTCCCTCCAGCCTTGGGATGAGCTCTGGGGTCAGTGGTCCTGGCACTGGTGTGAGGCTTGGCTCAGCCTGACCCATTAAATAGCAGAACTTTTTTCATCAGCTTAGAAAGATTTGTACTCCAAGATTCCAACTCAAAGACCTGGTTATATTTACAGGAACTGACACTTGTATTGAGATATGGAGGGGAGGGAGCTGGAAAGGACAGGGGCAGAATGGAAACGACTTCCTTTTGTCATTTGCTCTCCACCTTCAGAAGATACTGGCTAGTCCGGGGAGGCCTTTCTGCAACGCAGTGCTTTGAGCGCCACCTGCTGGCTTGCGGGCAGTACTGGATGAAGGACGGGCTCTCTCCTCCCAGGCCCTGCAAAAGAAGAGACAAAACCCCAATGGGCAAGCAGTAGAAACCTCACAGGTAGCCTAAATACTTTGGAACACGTCCTCTCTCTAGCCCCAAAGGAGGCTCAGGGCCTGCGGATAAACCAGGGTGACCAGAGCTGGGGGCTGTCCTCTGATTGCAACACAGGAGCAAAATGACAACACCAGCATCTTGTGCATTTATTTTATTTCTGGTGTTTCATAGAAAGAATTTATTTAAAAAAACGAGTGACTAAATAGCTAAAATCCTCGAAGAAGGAATGAATTCTCTGATGGGCACAGAGGCTCCCACTTCCTAGAGTCTGCCCCTTACAGGATCCCAGTAGAGTGTGTTGTTAAGAACACAGGCTGGACCTGCACTGCCTAGGCTCCAGTCCAGGATCCTGCACTTATCAGCTGTGTGGTCCTGGGCAAAATTCTGTTTGGTCCCTAGACCTCCTCACGTATTGGCTAGGCTGATTAGACAACTATGCTAAATAAAAGCAATAGATATCTGTGCAATGCATGGAAGTATGAATGGATTAGAAATGCTCCCTTGGTAGACAAGAGCAGCACAAATTCAATCATGTGTTCACTCATTTAATATATATGTATTGAGTACGTACTATTTACTGGCCCTGGGATGGTCACTGGGAAGTGAAGATAAGTTGAGACAGTCTCTGCCACCACCAAGGAGCTTACAATCAAATAGATGTCATTCTATTTTTTTTTTTTTTTGTCTTTTGTCTTTTTCTGTGTCCGGCAACGGATTGCAACCCTCAGTGTTGCTCCCGCGCCTCGCTCAGCCAGTGAGCGGGAACCGGTCTGTATGTGGGATCCGAACCCTCGGGTGGGAGCGCCGCCGCGCTTCCCAAGCGGCACACTTATCCAGTGCGCCACCGGGCCGGCCAGATAGATGTCATTCTAATAGACAAAGCAAGACAAACCAACCCACAAACATTTGCTGAACACTTACCATGATACATGCAAATCCTTTAGTAGAAGCTTTGGATGACAATGGTTTACAAGAGTTTGTCCTAAGGCACTAAAAGTCACCTAATCCTCAATAATGACTTTAATTTGTTCCTGAAACTCTTGTTGCTAAACGAAAAAATCCCCATTACTTTTAATGGTAAAAATTATAATACGTTTTATCCCGGCCCGACATACCGAAATATTTTTTCACAAATAGAAAAATATATTAGTCAAACAATGGGAGCAGGTTTATGTAAGCAATAAACAAGAGTTTGAAAGCAAGTAAATACTGTTTGCCCCCAGAATGAAATGTAATGAGGGCCGAAGAAGGCAGAGGTTTGATAGCGGGTGAGGCTAGTGAAGGGGCGGTGCTGAATTTAATTAATTTTCAGGCGGGTATTCAACATTACATGATGATTTTCTCCTCCTTGAGATTTTGACAAAATAAAGATTAAACATAACTTGCTTCAAAACACGTGAAAATAGCACAACCATACAACAGACTGAACATGTGTAGAAGATGTTATCTCCTCACTTCTCTCTTAGACTTTCAATGCTGAGCAAAATTATTTGGGTTTATCCAAACATGGTGCACACCACCTCGTCCAATTCCTTAGATTACAGATAGACTAGTTACCTGAAATGCTCATCTTTATCTTTGAACAAATGTAGTCATTCTACTAAGTCCAGCCCATTCTTTGGTTTTCATTTTTATTCCTTTTAATTTCCCATATCTGAATTTTTATAATGATCATGCCTCTTTAATGTAGATTTTACTTAGCATATTTTATAAGCTAAGCACTCTTAAATTTCATTAAAATATTCAAAACCCTTTATTGGGGAAGGCAGTATAATTTCTATTTCACGGATATAGAAAGACTAAGAAAGGTAGTCCAAGATAGTTCTACTGGCATTGCTGAGGCCTGGATGTTTGCAGATTATATGTCCCAAAAGGCAAAAGTTGCAAATCAAACTAACAAACCATTAAATAAAATATGTTCTTTTTTTTTTTCCTTTTTGTCTTTTTTCGTGACCGGCAACGGGATCGCAACCCTCGGTGTCGCGCCCGCACTGGGCTCAACCAGTGAGCGGACCAGTCTCTATATGGGATCCGAACCCTTGGCGGGAGGGCCGCCACACTCCCAAGTGCCGCCCTCTACCGAGTGCGCCGCTGGGCCGGCCCCTAAAATATGTTCTTCTAACTTGACAAATATTCCTTCATAGGACAGAATAAAAAATGAGAAAAAAATGCGAAATGCAAAAGTCAGCAATATATCAAAGATTATTGAATTTAATTACAATTGTGATGTCTGGATAATATGTTGGTGGGCTGGCAATGTTTGCCTAAGTAATAAAACTATGACATACATAATATACAAATTACTATGAATTTATTTTATATAATTTATTTTTCTTTCTTTAATTTCAGAAAAATCTGTTTTTTTTTTTTTTTCCTTTTTGTCTTTTTTCGTGTCCGGCAACGGATCGCAACCCTCAGTGTCGCACCTGTACCGGAGCAGGACCGGCAATGGGATCGCAACCCTCGGTGTTGCTCCCACACCTCGCTCAGCCAGTGAGCGGGAACCGGTCTGTATGTGGGATCCGAACCCTCGGTGGGAGCGCCACCATGCTCCCAAGCGGCGCACTGTAGCAGTGCGCCACCAGGCCGGCCCCAAAATCTGTTTTTATAATCAAGATTTTCACATAATTTGTGCTTAATTGACAGCAACAACAAATTAGACCATCTTTCTTGACTGATTGTAGCTCTTAGATAACTTTCATTGATTTTATTTTATTTTATTTTATTTTATTTTTTTTTGTCTTTTTCCATGTCCGGCAACGGATCGCAACCCTCAGTGTTGCCCCTGGCCCGGACCGGGACGGGCAACGGGATCGCAACCCTCGGTGTTGCCCCCGCGCCTCGCTCAGCCAGTGAGCGGGAACTGGTCTGTATGTGGGATCCGAACCCTCGGCGGGAGCGCCGCCGCGCTTCCCAAGCGGTGCACTAGCGCAGTGCGCCACTGGGCCGGCCCACTTTCATTGATTTTAATTTGGAGAAACTTTGCTTTGCTGAGCAGTCATAATTGGAATAGTCAATTCTTAAAGGAATGATTAGATTCAGAAAATAAACCATGAATTTGACATATTTATGTAATATTACATATAGCAATGATAAATTATTATTATAGAAAAATTTATAAAATACTTTTTTTACTTACATTGTAATATTTTTACCATACTTTTTTTTTTTTTTTTGGCAGCTGCTGGTACAGGTGTCAAAGCCTGGACCTCGGTGTTATCAGCACCATGCTCTAACCACCTGAGCTAACCAGCCAGCCCTTTATCATATCTTAAATGTCACTCATGTTACATTTGTGTTATAAATTTAAGGGTAATACAGATGATCTAATATTGAAAAATGTTTCTTGGTTGCCATGTGCAACTGTTACAAATATTGTGTTAATTCATGAGTAACTTTGAACCATGAATTGGAACATAAAGAGAAGCAAGAAAGTGTATGCTTGGCATTTTCAGGAAAGGATATTTCACTTGCAAGAATCTACTGTACCCGGGACGGCCCGGTGGCGCACTGGATAGTGCGCCGCTTGGGAAGCGCGGCGGCACTCCCACCCGAGGGTTCGGATCCCACATACAGACCGGTTCCCGCCCACTGGCTGAGCCAGGCGCGGCAGCAACGCCGGGAGGTGGAAACC